>NC_091330.1:13709350-13721850 GCF_038502225.1 Cherax quadricarinatus
ACTCCCATACTGGATCATTAAGAGCATGTGTCCGTGACCCAAGGTCATAAATTGTGTCCCTGACTCAAGGTCACATTGTGTACGTGGTACTTGGCTCCCTTCACAGCTGGCTGGTGTGATCTTGTCACTGTTAATATGCATAATATAACTCATCTAGCTAAATTTATATTAAACATTTTCTAGTTTCATTATACATAATTCGTATAACAAGGGAAGCGCTAAGCTAGAACAGTGACGTCACTTCCATACTCACATTTCATTGGCGGAAACTGTTTGCATCCAACAGAGCAGCCAATCACAGGAAGGGTACTGTAGGAAAGTGTTTTCTTGAGGGACTTCTCACGTGTTCCATGATTGGCTGTTTCTCACAGTGTAAACATTAGAGGTAGCCAATGAAATTATACCTTCAGAAGAGCAGCCAATCGCAGTAAAGGTACTGTAGGAAAGTAGATGAATGGTTCAGAGAACCGACAAGTTGAAACATTAGACACATGTGCAACACTTGGGTATCTTTAATGAGGAAACGTTTCGCCACACAGTGGCTTCATCAGTCCATACATAGGAGAATGGTGAAGAACAGAGCATGACCTACTTCTTCCATATTGGAGAAATGTGACACCACCTACGACTGCTGCACCTCTCCTGCCTACAGTATATAAGCCACTTCTTCGCACATATGCTGTATACTTTTTAAGATTAATGGACTGACTACATCGACTGATTACATGGACTGATTACCTCAAACTCCTGTTCTTCACCATTCTCCTTTGTATGGACTGGTGAAGCCACTGTGTGCCGAAACGTTTCTTCATTAAAGATACCCAAATGTTGCACATGTATCTAATTTATCAACTGTAGGAAAGTGTTTTCCTGAGGGTCTTCTCACGTGTTCCGTGATTGGCTGTTTCTCAGAACGTAAAGATTAGAGGTAGCCAATGAGATTACTTTATAACTTGATCTTGATTTTATGTGCAGGCCCAGAGCGCTGCCCAGCCTGTGTACACGGTGGAAAATTCAATTTTATTCTAATCTTTCTGTGCGTGGCGGAGGAAGAGGCGAGGGAGGGATGGGAAGGGAAGGTAGAGAGGGAAGAGATTGGGAGGGAAGAACAGGAAATAGTCAGGAAGGAGGTGGGATAGAAGGCAAGGAAATAGTTGAGAAGTGAGGTGCAAGGTTAATGATGGTGGGAGGGTGTGAGTGGAAAGGGAAGAGGGTTAGGAGGGAAGGGGAGAGGGATAGGAGGAAGGGAGGAAGTGGAGCTTTGGGCAATAATGTGGTGTGGGAAGGCAGGCAGCGCAGTAGTGTATCCTTCCCTGACCTTGGAGATACCTTTGTACCCTAGACACCTGAGAGAGAGAGAGAGACAGACAGAGAGAGATATAGATAAATAAACAGATAGATAGATAGATAGATAGAAAGAGCGAGACAGACAGAGATAGAGAGACAGACAGACAGACAGACAGACAGACAGAAAAAGAGACGGATGAGATGGGAGGGGAGCTAGGATGGATATGTTCTGGCCAGCAAGGAGAGTGGTGGGGTCCAAACCAGAGAACGTCAGGTGACTACCAGAGAGGTTGGGGAGGTACCAAGAAAGCAGACCCACACACCTGGTACCTGGGTAGCAGGTTACCGTGTTATCCTGATTGGGTAACCATATCTGTCTCTGTCTCTGTCTCTGTCTCTGTCTCTGTCTCTCTCTCTCTCTCTCTCTCTCTCTCTCTCTCTCTCTCTCTCTCAGCTGCTATCAGTCAAGTCTTCCAGTGAACCACTGACTACAATATAATGTTCAATGAGGAGGAGATAAAAACAAGATCGGAGTATGACAACTCAAATCACTTAATAGAGCGCAAGTGAGAGACCTGAAAGTAATAATGTCAGAAGATCTCGAGTTAAAAGAGTACAACAACGATGTTATCGTAACTGCATGGAAAATGATGGGCCGGATAACTATAAAGTTGAAGAGATGCCAAGCCATTGATGACACTCTTCAAGTCACTCGTTCTGTCTAGGCTGGAATACCGCTGTGTACTAACGGCCCCCTCCCTCAAAGCAGGCGAAATTGCTGAGCTGGAAAATGTTCAGAGAAGAAATAAGACCGGAGAGGGAGTATTCAGTGGGGAAGCGACCAGGCTGCAAGCTGTACAAGACAGACTTAAGCTTGGTTACAAGTACTGACAGCTTGTAATATACAAGGCGATAATCAGTACGGAAAGTATGTAGTCAACTTTATGGTCACTCTCTTGAACACTATGCACTTGAGTATCCACCTGATGAGGGATATAGAGGTAGAGAAGGAGGCTGATAGATTTAAAGACAGTTGACAGTGTGTTAGTAATAAAGGCTGCAATTCCCCTGAGCACTAGTGTTAGGAACATTTTAATCCTGATAATAATAATTAATATAGACTATCACTGTGTGTATACTAGGAGGTATACGCCTTCAGTGTGCCGTGTTTGTCCAAACAAAGAGGAGCTTGGGGTATACACAGGATGAAGTCTACCGCCAGAGGCTGACAGTAATCAACAGCGTCAAAGGGTCATGTGAGCCTGACGAACCTTAATATGGTGTTCATGAACCTTGAATGAAGCATGACACTCGGTGCACAACAAGTTAGTACTGGGACAACATTTCACTTACGAGTATAACTTGATAAAGCTGTAAAAAGAGCGAAATGTTATTCCATTATAAGGTGAGAGTTGTTACAGTCAGGTACCACTGAGTCCTCAGTCTCGGTGCTGTTAAATATCATTACTGATTATCACTCACTATCCGTCAAGGAACCTCCCTTCGTGCTGCTGAAGAACTCTCGCTGGTGAAGAACTCTTGCTGGTGAAGAACTCTTCCTTCCTAGAATCAAACCTGATTACCACCCAGTCCCCAGGCGCTGTATGACCCGTACAAGTTTAGCGCCTCCCCGCGAATATAACATTAACCTAGCTTCACTGAGCAAGCCTCTTTAAACTACAAATCTTAATACCATTAAATATTACAATTTCAGATACTTTTATTATTTAATTATGCACCTGTACTTTTAGCGTTTGTGGAAGGTTCTGTACTTACACAGAGAGAAGAATGGACGGAGAATCGAACTGGTTCATGAATGTGGCAGTCCAGCCATGTTTTATATACAGTGATCTCTCTTGCAAGAGACCTTATTGTATATAATGAGATTTTTTTGGTAAATGCGATTGAAAAGTTGCAGCCAAAATTGAACAGCAGGTGACAGGGCTTCGTTGTGTTATTCATTTCTGGATCTACTTTTCAATTTGCCGAAAGAAAAAAAAAACTCACTGTGTAGACTACAGCAGTGTACATAGTAATTGGGACAGTGATGAAATAAGACATTTATTTGAAAAATTAATGTTTGTTTGAAAAATACACGAAATAATTTGACAGATGATTGATTTGATAAAATATATGACTACCCTTTAGTTTTATAGGTATTGTTACACACTTTGGCATAGAGTCGACCAATGCTGAACACATTTTGTCAGGTTCTTCGTCATGGTACCAGGTTGTAATAACAGAAGCAGTTAGCTTCTCCACAGTTGAACAGTCCTGTTTTGTGATCCTGCTTTTGGTTATTGTCCAGAGATTCTCAGTTGGGTTGAGGTCAAGAGAGTTTCCAGGCCAATTCTTAGCCCACTCTCTTCAAAGAATGTCAGCATTTTTCTGGAAGTGTGGCATGGAGCAAGATCCCGCTGGAAAATGTCTTCTCCATCAGCAAAATCTCTGTTCACAATGCGAAGCAAATGAGCTGCCAGGACTGCCTTGTGTTTGTTACTGTTCATTGTTCCCTCAACAATAACAAGCCGTCCAGGGCCTTTAGCAGTAAATCTACCTCATAGGTGGGGGTTTTGGTACTTGTTGAATGTGTTCATTCCTTGGCTCCGTCTCACTACCATTGATCTGTACTTATGTACTGCAAATTTTTCTCCATTCATTTGTCGTCTGTCCCTTATGATCGAATGCCCATCGCAGCCGTTTTTCTTCATAGCCACAGTCACTAATTGTTTCTTTATCGGCTTTCCTTTCTGGTAGTCATGTTAACTTCAAGGAGCCTTCGTTGAATAGTTGAAGAATCAACATTTACTCCAGCTGAAGCCAAATCTCTTTGTAGATCTTTGCTTGTTTTCTTGGGATCCTTCACACTATTTATGATAACCTTGTCATCGTGAGGTGTTGTCTTGCGTTTTCTTCCGCATCTTCCTCGACGCAGCTCTCCACACTCACCAGTGTCGTCAGCTCTCTTTAGACTCCCACCAACAGTTGACTTTGCTTGGCTCAAATTTTCGGCGATCTGTCTGATACTCAAATCAGCATTTTTTCCAAGAGCTACTGTACTTTCCCGCTTTCTAGGTGTAACATCAATCATGAAATTCAGCAGTAATCATTAAATGAAGGGGAGAATTTGGCGACACCATATTCACTCACGGATCACGCTTGCAGGAATAGCCTTACAGAACAACAGCTGTTATAGCACTGACGAGAGTCGCAGAGTAATACCACAGATGGATGGTTGCCAGAAGGCAGCAGCAATCTCTTATGAAAAGCAAAGAACCCAAACTACATTAATTAAACCGGAGACTAAGATATAATATGAGATAATCACAAAATATACAGTGCTTACTGATACAGTGAATCCCTGATACATCAATACCCTGATGTTATATACACACATCTTTACTTGTCACTGAAGATGTCCCTGAGTGAAGATGAAAGCACTTAGAGAAGCTTTTCACTGTATTTTTCACTGTTATCACTCTGCAGGTTAACACTTCAAAGAATACGAGTAATTCAGTGTAGAACTTGGTTCACCAGACCAGAACTTGTTCAACTTACTAACTAGTTTATTAAGATGCACAGGAAGACTGAGGAGTAATTAAGAACATATTGTGTATGCTCGTGCAGACATATGTATGCTCGTGCAGACATGTATATACTCGTGCAGACATATGTATGCTCGTGCAGACATATGTATGCTCGTGCAGACATGTATATACTCGTGCAGACATATGTATGCTCGTGCAGACATATGTGTAAGCTCGTGCAGACATATACGTATGCTCGTGTAGACATATATGTATGCTCGTGTAGACATATATGTATGCTCGTGTAGACATATACGTATGCTCGTGTAGACATATATGTATGCTCGTGCAGACATATACGTATGCTCGTGTAGACATATATGTATGTTCGTGTAGACATATATGTATGTTCGTGTAGACATATATGTATGCTCGTGCAGACATATACGTATGCTCGTGTAGACATATATGTATGTTCGTGTAGACATATATGTATGTTCGTGTAGACATATATGAATGTTCGTGTAGACATATATGAATGTTCGTGTAGACATATATGTATGCTCGTGCAGACATATACGTATGCTCGTGTAGACATATATGTATATTCGTGTAGACATATATGTATGCTCGTGCAGACATATATGTATGTTCGTGTAGACATATATGTATACTCGTGCAGACATATACGTATGCTCGTGTAGACATATATGTATGTTCGTGTAGACATATATGTATGCTCGTGTAGACATATATGTATGTTCGTGTAGACATATATGTATGCTCGTGCAGACATATACGTATGCTCGTGTAGACATATATGTATGTTCGTGTAGACATATATGTATGCTCGTGTAGACATATGTATGCTCGTGTAGACATATATGTATGTTCGTGTAGACATATATGTATGCTCGTGTAGACATATGTATGTTCGTGTAGACATATATGTATATTCGTGTAGACATATATGTATGCTCGTGTAGACATATATGTATGCTCGTGTAGACATATATGTATGCTCGTGTAGACATATATGTATGTTCGTGCAGACATATATGTATGCTCGTGTAGACATATATGTATGTTCGTGCAGACATATATGTATGCTCGTGTAGACATATATGTATGTTCGTGTAGACGTATATGTATGTTCGTGTAGACATATATGTATGTTCGTGTAGACATATATGTATGTTCGTGTAGACATATATGTATGTTCGTGCAGACATATATGTATGCTCGTGTAGACATATATGTATGCTCGTGTAGACATATATGTATGCTCGTGTAGACATATATGTATGTTCGTGTAGACATATATGTATGTTCGTGTAGACATATATGTATGTTCGTGCAGACATATGTATGCTCGTGCAGACATATATGTATGTTCGTGTAGACATATATGTATGTTCGTGTAGACATATATGTATGTTCGTGTAGACATATATGTATGTTCGTGTAGACATATATGTATGTTCGTGTAGACATATATGTATGTTCGTGTAGACATATATGTATGTTCGTGTAGACATATATGTATGTTCGTGCAGACATATGTATGCTCGTGCAGACATATATGTATGCTCGTGCAGACATATATGTATGTTCGTGTAGACATATATGTATGTTCGTGCAGACATATGTATGCTCGTGCAGACATATATGTATGTTCGTGTAGACATATATGTATGTTCGTGCAGACATATGTATGCTCGTGCAGACATATATGTATGTTCGTGTAGACATATATGTATGCTCGTGCAGACATATGTATGCTCGTGCAGACATATATGTATGTTCGTGTAGACATATATGTATGCTCGTGTAGACATATATGTATGTTCGTGTAGACATATATGTATGCTCGTGTAGACATATATGTATGCTCGTGTAGACATATGTATGCTCGTGCAGACATATATGTATGCTCGTGCAGACATATATGTATGCTCGTGCAGACATATATGTATGCTCGTGCAGACATATGTATGTTCGTGCAGGCATATGTATGTTCGTGCAGGCATATGTGCATGCTCGTGCAGACATATGTATGCTCGTGCAGATATATGTATGCTCGTGCAGACATATGTATGTTCGTGCAGGCATATGTGCATGCTCGTGCAGACATATGTATGCTCGTGCAGACATGTATATACTCGTGCAGACATGTATATACTCGTGCAGACATATGTGTATGCTCGTGTAGACATATATGTATGCTCGTGCAGACATGTATATGCTCGTGCAGACATGTATATGCTCGTGCAGACACATGTGTCTGCTCGTGCAGACACATCATCATTGTTCTTCACTGGTTCGCTGTTAGACAAGCTGCTTCTTGCATCGCTAACTACTGTACACGAGACATTAAGTCAATAGGGTTTAAAATCAATAGATGGGAAGATGGGTAGGATATATAGTTAGAAAATGGGTAATGTATATGTGGGCAGGACGATGGGAGTATATTAATGGGTTATAGACGACGTGATACAAGAAACACTGTTTTCAATAATGATGATAATAATAACAATCAAGAAGGTATGATATATACACACAGAGGCATGATGATTGATAGGTATTGAGGATGATGACTTTAGACAGTGTTTTCTAGACCAAGAGAAACTAAGAATATTAGTGGCGTCATGTGAACTTAACACACACACACACACACACACACACACACACACACACACACACACACACACACACACACACATACCAGACCAGGAACTATGAATCGACCCCTGCAACCACAAATGGGCGAGTACATTCACCAGTTTTTCCCATTAACACTGCTGCGCACATATAAGATTTCAGTTGGTTTGTTATCCTTGGAGAGTTAATAAAACAAGGTGACACAAGAATGTCAAGACTGTGATTCATTTGTTTTGGAGTCTCATTTAGGTCCTGCCCAGAGCAACCCATAACGATTAATTAACACCTAGATATCTAACTGATAATAGATAATGACAGCAAGTGTTAGAAGACGTGTCCATAGGTCCCTTCCTGCCTAGGATTCGACCCGAGTCCTTTCGGTTGTGAGCAGAACGAGGTACCAGCTCGGGAGGGTCACCACAAGCAGGTTGAAGTAGGTGGATCACAGTGGAAAAACAGAAGCAGCAGGCCACAATTGGAAACTTTCCCCTTGCCTCTTCTTGAAGAGGCAGCCCAAAGGCACCTGACCAAAGTGGGAACCTCCCTTTCCTCTCCTTGAAGAGGCAGGCTAGAGGCAGCAGGCCACAGAGGGTAAGGCTAGAGGCAACAGGCTATACGTGGAACTTTGATACAAAGAAAGGTTATTTCCAGGCAGGAGAGCCCGAGGGAAGGAGAACAAGGGCAAAGGGAGGGTCTTATGTACACTCAAGTAACACGTGGCCTAACACAGCACCAAATGTACACACACACCACCGGTGTAATGCACACACACACACACACACAAACACACACACACACACACACACAAATACACACAGAGCACCTAGTATTGTGTACACACATTGCTTCTGGCTCAACAAGGTGTTCTTCGTGTGAGAGAAACAAGGTAATCTGGAAGTCCAGAGGAATCTTGAAGGGCAAACTGACGAGCAGACTCACTCCAGGTGTGACGCATGGGCGGAGGATGGACAGAGGATGGACAGACGAAAGATGAAGAGAAGTACGGAAAGACAGAAAGAGAAGGGAGGAGGGAGAAGGGGAGGTGTCTCTTCCATGGGTGAGTACCTCACCTTGCTCAGTCATCCTCCAGCACGCTACATACCGTTAGTTCAGCAGCTGCTGCTGCTGCTCCCCTGACTGCTTCTTCTCAGTCTTTATACGAACACAAGAATAGATAACTATGGTAGGTCAGACTCACACCCACTCATATACTTATACAACATATTTAAAAAGTTAGCAAAAGTTCTCATTTCACAAACGCTACCTTCTTTCAGCCTGTCTTAGTAAGACAACTTTCTTGTAATGTGATAAACATTGTCGGTCTTGTCTTCATGCTTTCCAGCGCTTTTATAACCGTTTTCTAATTTGAAGACTATAACCAAGCTTCATCTAAATGAAGTCTTACCAAAGATATATAAAGCTGAAGTATGACATCAAGACATCATTTATTTATTCTCCTTGATAAGTCGGAGAATTCCATTACCTTTATTGAGAACTCGGATGCACAGTTGTTGTGGCTTTAGATTTCTGCTAACTAGAACTCTTGAGTCATTTTTCTATTTAGTTAGATTAAAATCTATAATATTCAGTTTATAAGTGTCATGGTCACTTTCTTTTACCAGGATTAATACCTTACATTCGTGTACCTTAAACTGCATCTGCTACTTCTCCCGCCACATTAGAAATTATTTGGCGGCCTATTTTTGCGTCACTGTCAAACTTATGTAGCGATTTATACCCTCGTCACTGTTACTTCTTTTTGTAGACTGTGAACAAGGGACCCAGCACAGATCCTTGGGGAACACCTTTTGTGTTGCTTATTGGTCATTCGTACCTCGACCCAGGATACAACTTCTGCTATATCATGTGTAGCTACTTCTCCAGTGTCTTGTGTGGCACTGTCAGAAGGTTTGTTGAAGCCTTTATACGTAATGTCGTATTCTCTGTCATGTTCCGCTGCCTCAAATATCTTAGTGAAAAAAGGTTAGTAAATTGATAAGGAAGGTATTCTCTTTATTAAAATCGAGCAGAGATTTATTAATCAAATTATGCCTTTGAAAGTGGCTTTGCATAGCAAGAATAATATATTTTCCTCTAACTGAGGTTAGGCTAATTGATCTCTAATTTGAGGCTAAGGACCTGCCTCTCGATTTGTAAACAAGCGACACCTTTACTATTTTCCATGTATCTGCGACGTTACCCTTTCATAGTGATTTGTTTAAGAAAATGACTTATGGTTTGCTACACGCACGCACACACACACACACACAAACACACACACACATACACACACACACACACACACACACGCGCGTGTTGTGGCAGTGATAATGTAACCATGACATTCTCACGAAGTTGAGGGTCAGGGGAAAGGAGGGAGAGGGAGTGCGACGGGTGGGGGAGAAGTGTTCATGGGTGGGGGTAGAGGAGGGGGGTGTTTTTGGGAAGGAATTGGGGAGAAAAGAGGGAGGGGAAGTGGTAGTCAGTTGCTGCAAAAGTTTGGCCGTGAGGATGAAGTTGGATATTCCAGTGTTTTCAACAAGTAAAGAATCCTTACAGGTTTAGTGCTCCTCACGCACACAATAACCTTTGCGGGTTCATCAGTCAAGGCAGCGTCAAAGGTGTCAGAACTGGAGTCACTATAATGTGGGAATTTCCCATGTCTTCCATAATTATGGGGAAATGCAGTTTTTAATGGGGGGGAGGAAGGAAGGATGGAATTGCCTTCTCTTTTACCATATCTCCCCATTCCTGCCTCACTCACCCATCACCCACACCCATCACCCACACCCATCACCCACACCCATGGTTACTTCTCTTCTACTTAACCGAACCAGATTCAACTGACATACGGATTCATACATAAATAAATATTCATACATACATACATACGTACATACATACGTACATATATAAACAAAATAACAACCAGTGTATATAAGATAAAAAATAATAAAAGTAGCACAGTAAGATAACTAGCACAGGTGAGAATGCTAACACAGGTAAGATAACTGATTCAAATAACAGCTAGTACACGTAAGATACCAACCAGTAGAGGCAAGATAGTCTGTACAGGTAAGATAACCAGCAGTACAGGCAAGATAACAAGCAGTACAGATAAGATAACAACCAATATGGGCAAGATAACAAGCATTACAAGTAAGATAACAAGCAGTACACGTAAGATAGTCTGTACAGGTCAGATAACATGCAATAGGGGCAAGATAACAAACAGTGCAGGCAAGATAACAAGCAGTACAGGTAAAATAACAAGCAATACAGGCAAGATAACAAGTAGTGCAGGCAAGATAACAAGCAGTACAGGTAAGAAAACAAGCAGCACAGGTAAGATAACAAGCAGTACAGGTAAGATAGTCTGTACCGGTCAGATAACATGCAGTACAGGCAAGATAACAAGCAGTACAGGCAAGATAACAAGCATTACAGGTAAGAAAACAAGCAGCACAGGTAAGATAACAAGCAGTACAGGTAAGATAGTCTGTACCGGTCAGATAACATGCAGTACAGGCAAGATAACAAGCATTACAGGTAAGAAAACAAGCAGCACAGGTAAGATAACAAGCAGTACAGGTAAGATAACAAGCAGTACAGGTAAGATAGTCTGTACCGGTCAGATAACATGCAGTACAGGCAAGATAACAAGCAGTGCAGATAAGATAACAAGCATTACAGATAATATAACAAGCAGTACAAGTAATATAACAAGCAGTACAGGTAAGATAGCAGGCAGTACATGCAAGATAACAAACAGTACATCTAAGATCACAAGTAGTACAAGCAAGATAGCAAGCAGTGCAAGTATGATAACAAGCAGTACAGGTAAGATAACAAACAATACAAGGAAGATAACGAGCAGTACAGGCAAGATAACAAGCAGTACATTCAAGATAACAGGCAGTAGAGGTAAGATTACAAGTAGTACATTCAAGATAACGAACAGTACAGGCAAGATAACAAGTAGTACAAGCAAGAAAACAAACAATACAGGTAAGATAACAAGCAGTACAGGCAAGATAACAAGTAGTACAGGCAAGATAACAAACAGTACAGGCAAGATAACAAGCAGCCAAGCAAGATAACAAGAAGTGCAGGCAAGATAACAAGCAGTACAGGCAATGTAACAAGCAGTACAGGCAGGATAACAGGCAGTACAGGCAAGATAACAAACAGTACAGGCAAGATAACAAACAGTACAGGCAAGATAACATGCAGTACAGGCAGGCTAACAGGCAGAACAGACAAGATAACATGCAGTACAGGCAAGATAACAAGTAGTGCATTCAAGATAACAAGCAGTATATTCAAGATAACAAGCAGTACATTCAAGATAACAGGCAGTACAGGCAAGATAACAAGTAGTACAAGCAAGATAACAAGCAGTATATTCAAGATAACAAGCAGTACAGACAAGATAACAAGTAGTACAAGCAAGATAACAAGCAGTACAGGCAAGATAACAAGTAGTACAAGCAAGATAACAAGCAGTATATTCAAGATGACAAGCAGTACATTCAAGATAACAAGCAGTACAGACAAGATAACAAGTAGTACAAGCAAGATAACAAGCAGTACATTCAAGATAACAGGCAGTACAGGCAAGATAACAAGTAGTACAAGCAAGATAACAAGCAGTATATTCAAGATAACAAGCAGTACATTCAAGATAACAGGCAGTACAGGCAAGATAACAAGCAGTACATTCAAGATAACAGGCAGTACAGGCAAGATAACAAGTAGTACAAGCAAGATAACAAGCAGTACAGGCAAGATAACAAGCAGTACAAGCAAGATAACAAGCAGTACATTCAAGGTAACAGGCAGTACAGGCAAGATAACAAGCAGTACAAGCAAGATAACAAGCAGTACAGGCAAGATAACAAGCAGTACAAGCAAGATAACACGCAGTACATTCAAGGTAACAGGCAGTACAGGCAAGATAACAAGCAGTACAAGCAAGATAAGCAGTACAGGCAAGATAACAAGCAGTACAAGCAAGATAACAAG
>NC_091330.1:13726850-13736041 GCF_038502225.1 Cherax quadricarinatus
AATAAACTCTGTGTTGTGGGTAATTTGAGCTTGCAGAGTGTATAATAATAATTTTGGATTGCAGGGTGCAGTGTTGCAGAAGTCAGAGGTCAAAACAATGCGTGACATTGTTGTTGTTGTCGTTCGTCATACGCCCGCCAGTGTGGTTGCCGGGAGATCCGGCTGCCACTCAAAAAAGTGGAAAGTCTTGTACTGCTAATGATTAAACATTTAGTTATACTAGTTTAACTGTTGTCCTGCCTGCCAGTTGCTTTATTCTGTCTATCACTGTCTACCGCTCTATCCTGTCTGTACTCGTATCGCTCTATTTATCTCACAGATAACTCAAATATCTCGTTTTCATTCATAAGTCATAACGTACACTATGACCATATTGTAAAGAGAGAGAGAGAGAGAGAGAGGAAGAAGGAGAGAGGGAGAGGGAGAGAGAGAGAGAGAGAGAGAGAGAGAGAGAGAGAGAGAGAGAGAGAGAGAGCGAGAGAGAGTGAGAGAGAGAGAGAGAGAGGAGTGAGAGAGAGAGAGAGAGAGAGAGAGAGGAGAGAGAGAGAGAATGAGAGAGAGAGAGTGAGTAGTGTAGTGAGAGAGAGAGAGAGAGAGAGAGAGAGAGAGAGAGAGAGAGAGAGAGAGCATAACGGAGGTAATGACGCAGTTGGCAGTGGCCGTGTGAACCTGAGTGAATATCAAGTTATTTGTGTCCTAGCTTGTGTGTGTGTGTGTGTGTGTGTGTGTGTGTGTGTGTGTGTGTGTGTGTGTGTGTGTGTGTGTGTGTGTACTCACCTATTTGTACTCACCTATTTGTGGTTGCAGGGGTCGATTCATAGCTCCTGGCCCCGCCTCTTCACTGGTTGCTACTAGGTCCTCTCTATCCCTGCCCCATGAGCTTTATCATACCTCGCCTTAAAACTATGTATGGTTCCCACCTCCACTACGTCACTTTCTAGGCTATTCCACGGCCTGACTACTCTATGACTGAAGAAATACTTCCTAACATCCAATTGTGACCTCTTGTGTCTGTGTCCCTTCTCTGGAACATCCCGTCTTTGTCCACCTTGTCTACTCCGCGCAGTATTTTATATGTCGTTATCATGTCTCCCCTGACCCTCCTGTCCTCCATTGTCGTCAGGCCGATTTCCCTCAACCTTTCTTCGTAGGACAATCCCCGTAGCTCTGGGACTACTCTTGTTGCAAACCTTTGCACTTTCTCTAATTTCTTGACGTGCTTGACTAGGTGTGGATTCCAAACTGGTGCTGCATACTCCAGTATGGGCCTGACGTAGATGGTGTACAGAGTCTTGAATGAATCCTTACTGAACGCTATCCATAGGTTTGTCAGGCACCTGTATGCTGCAGCAGGTTATCTGATTGTACGCCTCAGGAGATATGCTCGGTGTTATACTTACCCCCAGATCTTTTCCTTGAGTGAGGTTTGCAGTCTTTGGCCATCTAAACTATATTGTGCGTGCGGTCTTCTTTGCCATTCCCCAATCTTCATGACTTTACATTTGGCAGGGTTAAACTCAAGGAGCCAGTTGCTGGACCAGGCTTGTAGCCTGTCCAGGTCTCTTTGTAGTCCTGCCTGATCCTCAACCGATTTGATTCTTCTCATTAACTTCACATCATCTGCAAACAATGACACTTCTGAGTCTATCACTTCCGTTATGTCGTTCACATATACCAAGAACAGCACAGGTCCTAGGACTGACCCCTGTGGAACCCCGCTTATCACAGGCGCCCACTCTGACACCTCGTCGCGTACAATGACTCGTTGGTGCCTCCCTGTCAGGTATTCCCTGATCCATTGCAGTGCCTTTCCTGTTATGTGTGCCTGGTCCTCTAGCTTTTGCAGTAACCTCTTGTGAGGAACTGTGTCGAAGGCCTTCTTGCAGTCCAAAAAAATGCAGTCGATCCACCCCTCTCTCTCTTGTCTTACTTCTGCCACCTTGTCATAAAACTCTAGTAGGTTTGTGACACAGGATTTTCCCTCCCTGAAACCATGCTGGTTGTCAATTATACACTTGTTTCTTTCCAGGTGCTCCACCACTCTCCTCCTGATGATCTCCATGACCTTGCATACTATACATGTTAGTGATACAGGTCTGTAGTTTAGTGCCTCATGTCTGTCTCCCTTTTTAAAAATTGGGACTACATTTGTCATCTTCCATACCTCGGGGAGTTGCCCAGTTTCAAATGATGTGTTGAAGATCTTTGTTAATGGCTCACACAATATCTCTGCTCCCTCTTTAAGGACCCACGGAGAGATGTTGTCTGGTCCCACCGCCTTTGAGGTGTCAAATTCGCATAGCAGCTTCTTCACCTCCTCCTTGGTTATATGTACCTCATCCAGCACTTGCTGGGGTACCCCCCTGCTCTGATTTCCTAGAGTCCTACTGGTTTCCACTGTAAATATTTCTTTAAATCTCGTGTTGAGCTCCTGACATACCTCCCGGTCGTTTCTTGTGAATACCCCATCACCCTTCCTCAGTCTGATTACCTGGTCCTTGACTGTTGTTTTCCTCCTGATGTGGCTGTACAACAGCTTCGGGTCAGTCTTGACTTTCGATGCTATGTCATTTTCGTATTGCCGCTGAGCCTCCCTTCTTATCTGTGCATATTCGTTTCTGGCTCTTCGGCTAATCTCTTTATTTTCCTGAGTTCTCTGTCTTCTGTACCTTTTCCATTCTCTAGTACACTTAGTTTTTGCCTCCCTACACCTCTGGGTGAACCAAGGACTCATTCTGTTCTTCCCATTATTTCTGTTTCCCTTGGGAACAAACCTCTCCTCTGCCTCCTTGCATTTTGTTGCGACATAGTCCATCATTTCTTGTACTGGTTTTCCTGTCAGTTCCCTCTCCCACTGAATGTCTTGAAAGAAGTTCCTCAAGCCTGAGTAGTTCCCCCTTTTGTAGTTTGGTTTTTCCCACCCTATTCCTGCTACTCTCTCCACTTGGAGCTCAACTATGTAGTCGAAGCACAGAACCACATGATCACTAGCTCCCAGGGGCATTTCATACATGATATCCTCGATGTCAGAACTACTCAAGGTGAATAGAAGGTCCAGTCTTGCTGGTTCATCCTCTCCTATCTCTCTGGTAGTGTCTCTAACATGTTGATGCATGAGGTTTTCCAGTACCACATCCATCATCTTGGCTCTCCATGTTTCGGGACCCCCATTGGGCTCCAGGTTTTCCCAGTCAATCTCCTTGTGATTGAAATCACCCATAATTAGTAACTTTGCTCCCCCCATGAGTGCTCTCCTGGCCACCTCGGCTAGTGTGTCGGCCATTGCTCTGTTGCTCTCATCGTATTCTTCTCTTGGCTTCCTGCAGTTCTGTGGTGGGTTGTACATTACTGCAATTATCACCTTATGTCACTCAGACTGGATTGTTCCTACTAAGTAGTCCCTTTCGCCCGTGCCATCCATTCCATCCATTTTCTCAACCCCCCACTGGTTTTTAATGAGCAGTGCAACTCCTCCTCCCCCTCTCCTCCCTCTGACTTTCCTGAGGATTTGATATCCGGATGGAAAGATTGAATCTGTTATTATTCTGGTGAGTTTTGTTTCTGTGAGTGCTATTATGTCTGGGGATGTCTCCTTGATTCTTTCGTGCCACTCCTTATACTTATTTGTTATTCCATCTGCATTTGTATACGGTGTGGGTGTGTGGGAGTGGGTGTGTGTGGGTGTATGTGTGGGTGTGGGTGTGGGTGTATGTGTGGGTGTGGGTGTGTTTGTGGTGTGGGTGTGGGTGTGGGTGTGGTGTGTGTGGGTGTGTGGTGTGGGTGTGTGTGTGTGTTGTTGTGGGTGTGGGTGTGGGTGTGTGGTGTGTGTGGTGTGTGTGGGTGTGTGGGTGTGGGTGTAGGTGTGGGTGTGGGTGTGGGTGTAGGTGTGGGTGTGGGTGTGGGTGTGGGTGTGGGTGTAGGTGTGGGTGTGGGTGTGGGTGTGGGTGTGGGTGTATGTGTGGGTGTGGGTGTGGGTGTGGGTGTGGGTGTGGGTGTATGTGTGGGTGTGGGTGTGGGTGTGGGTGTGGGTGTGGGTGTGGGTGTGGGTGTGGGTGTGGGTGTGGGTGTGGGTGTGGGTGTGGGTGAATGTGTGGGTGTGTGTGGGTGTGTGTGTGGGTGTGGGTGTGGGTGTGGGTGTAAGTTGGGGTGTGGGTGTGGTGTGGGTGTGGGTGTGGGTGTGGGTGGGTGTGGGTGTGGTGTGGGTGTGGGTGTGGGTGTGGGTGTGTGGGTGTGGGTCTGGGTGTGGGTGTGGTGTGGGTGTGGGTGTGGTGTGGGTGTGGGTGTATGGTGGGTGTGGGTGTGGGTGTGGGTGTGCTTGTGGGTGTAGGTGTGGGTGTGGGTGTGGGTGTGGGTGTGGGTGTGGGAGTGGGTGTAGGTGTGGGTGTATGTCTAGGTGTGGGTGTGGGTGGGTGTGGGTGTGGGTGGGTGTGGGTGTGTGGTGTGGGTGTGGGTGTGGGTGTGGGTGTTTGTGTGGGTGTGGGTGTGGGTGTGGGTGTGGGTGTGGGTGTGGGTGTAGCTGTGGGGGTCCGTGTGGGTGTGGGTGTGGGTGTGGAGGTGGGTGTGGGTGTGGGTGTGGGTGTGGGTGTGGGTGTGGGTGTGGGTGTGGTTGTGGGTGTGGGTGTGGGGTGTGGGTGTGGGTGTGGGTGTGGGTGTGGGTGTGGGTGTGGGTGTGGGTGTGGGTGGGTGTGGGTGTGGGTGTGGGTGTGGGAGTGGGTGTGGGTGTGGGTGTGGGTGTGGGTGTGGGTGTGGGTGTGGGTGTGGGTGTGGGTGTGGGTGTGGGTGTGGGTGTGGGTGTGGGTGTGGGTGTGGGTGTGGGTGTGGGTGTGGGTGTGGGTGTAGGTGTGGGTGTGGGTGTGGGTGTGGGTGTGGGTGTGGGTGTGGGTGTGGGTGTGGGTGTGGGTGTGGGTGTATGTGTGGGTGTGGGTGTGGGTGTGGGTGTGGGTGTGGGGTGTGGATGTGGGTGTGGGTGTGGGTGTGGGTGGGGGGGTGTGGGTGTGGGTGTGGGTGTGGGTGTAGGTGTGGGTGTATGCGTGGGTGTAGGTGTGGGTGTGGGTGTGGGTGTGGGTGTGGGTGTGGGTGTGGGTGTGGGTGTGGGTGTGGGTGTGGGTGTGGGTGTGGGTGTGGGTGTGGGTGTGGGTGTAGGTGTGGGTGTGGGTGTGGGTGTATGTGTGGGTGTGGGTGTGGGTGTAGGTGTGGGTGTGGGTGTGGGTGTGGGTGTGGGTGTGGGTGTAGGTGTGGGTGTGGGTGTGGGTGTGGGTGTGGGTGTGGGTGTGGGTGTGGGTGTGGGTGTGGGTGTGGGTGTGGGTGTGGGTGTGTGGGTGTGGGTGTAGGTGTGGGTGTGGGTGTAGGTGTGGGTGTAGGTGTGGGTGTGGGTGTGGGTGTGGGTGTGGGTGTGGGTGTGGGTGTAGGTGTGGGTGTGGGTGTGGGTGTAGGTGTGGGTGTGGGTGTGGGTGTAGGTGTGGGTGTGGGTGTGGGTGTGGGTGTGGGTGTAGGTGTGGGTGTGGGTGTAGGTGTGGGCGTGGGTGTAGGTGTGAGCGTGGGTGTAGGTAAGGGTGTAGGTGTGGGTGTGGGTGTGGGTGTGGGCGTGGGTGTAGGTGTGGGTGTGGGTGTATGTGTGGGTGTTGGTGTGGGTGTGGGTGTGGTTGTGGGTGTGGGTGTATGTGGGTGTGGGTGTGGGTGTGGGTGTGGGTGTGGGTGTGGGTGTGGATGGGTGTGGGTGTGGGTGTGAGTGGGTGTGGGTGTGGGTGTGGGTGTGGGTGGGTGTGGGTGTGGATGTGGGTGTGGGTGTATGTGTGGGTGGGTGTGGGTGTGGGTGTAGGTGTGGGTGTGGGTGTGGGTGTATGTGTGGGTGTGGGTGTGGGTGTGGGTGTATGTGTGGGTGTGGGTGTGGGTGTGGGTGTGGGTGTGGGTGTGGGTGTGGGTGTGGGTGTGGGTGTGGGTGTGGGTGTATGTGTGGGTGTGGGTGTGGGTGTGGGTGTGGGTGTGGGTGTGGGTGGGTGTGGGTGTGGGTGTAGGTGGGTGGGTGTGGGTGTGGGTGTGGGTGGGGGTGGGGGTGGGTGTGTGGTGTGGGTGTGGGTGTGGGTGTGGGGTGTGGGTGTGGGGGGGTGGTGTGGGTGTATGTGTTGGTGTGGATGTGGGTGTGGGTGGATGTGGGTGTGGGTGTAGGTGTGGGTGTGGGTGTGGGTGTGGGTGTGTGGGTGTGGGTCTGGGTGTGGGTGTAGGTGTGGGTGTGGGTGTGAGTGTGGGTGTGGGTGTATGTGTGGGTGTGGGTGTGGGTGTGGGTGTGGGTGTGGGTGTGGGTGTGGGTGGGTGTGGGTGTGGGTGGGTGTGGGGGTGGGTGTGGGTGTGGGTGTGGGTGGGTGTGGGTGTGGGTGTGGGTGGGTGTGGGTGTGGGAGGGGGTGTGTGGGGTGTGTGGGTGGGGTGTATGTGTGGGTGTGGGTGTGGGTGTGTGGGTGTGGGTGTGGGTGTGGGTGGGTGTGGGTGGGGGTGGGTGTGGGTGTGGGTGTGGGTGGGTGTGGGTGTGGGTGTGGGTGGGTGTGGGTGTGGGTGTGGGTGGGTGTGGGTGTGGGTGTGGGTGTGGGGGGGGGTGGGGGTGTGGTGTGTGTGTGTGTGGGTGTGGGTGTGGGTGTGGGTGTGGGTGTGGGTGTGGGTGTGGTGTGGGTGTGGGTGTGGGGTGTGGGTGTGGGTGTGGGTGCTGCTGCTGACACAGCTCACCAGACTGCTGCTGACACAGCTCACCAGACTGCTGCTGACACAGCTCACCAGACTGCTGCTGATACAGCTGACTAGACTGCTGCTGATACAGCTGACTAGACTGCTGCTGACACAACGGACCAGACTGTTGCTGCCACAGCTGACCGGACTGCTGCAGACACAGCTGACCAGACTGCTGCACGGAAAACTACCGTGATCCAAGGGATTGGAACAGTCTTCTGAGCTTCTAAGTACACAACTAAATAAGCGAGTACTTGAAGCAAGGTTAATGCGCAGTTTCAAGATTTGGTATGACAGGACTCATAAGACTATTATTATTATTATTATTATTTTTATTGCTGCTGTTTTTATTATTATTATTATTATTATTATTATTATTATTATTATTATAATTATTATTATTATTATTATTATTATTATTGTTATTATTATTATTATTACATTATAAAATTAATAATGTAATAGTAATACAGTAGTACCTCGGTATACGTCCGCTTTGGAATAAGTCCAACTTGGTATACGTCCTGTTTGGATACGAAAATTGTTGCTTGGTATACGACCTTTTGGAATACGACTCGTGAGGGCCTTTAAAAACATAACGTGCGGAAAACTCAGTTACCTGTGACGTGGAGGTCAGACAGCAAGGCTTGGGTAACCAGAGAATATTTCAACGAATGGTTTATTGTTGCGTTTGGGGCAAGTGTGAAAAGTTATTTAGAGGAGAAAAACCTGCTTCTGAAGGCTCTCCTTATAATGGACAATGCTCCAGCTCACCCTCCAAGCTTCCAGGACTATGTGCTGCCGGAGTTTGACTTCATCACTGTAAAGTTTCTCCCCCCCCCGTTACAAAAAACGCGATTCTAAAAGCTTAGAGATCTCCAGTGAATACTAGAAAGGACTGCCCTTCTAGCATCCAGCCTGTTACTGGGTTTTCGTAACAAGTAGTCAGTATCCTTGTCCAATTATCCATTAGAATTCAGTATTATTCAATAGTGCTTCAGGATTACAACTGGTAGGCTACTAACTAGAGAAATTAAAATTTAATAAATTTATTAAGTCTAGAGGTATATTATCAAAGTAAATTAAATTAATCACAGTAATGAAAATAATATCAATCTCTCGAGTTCAATATTATTGTGCTGAAAGCACATATCACATTTATAATTCTTAAGTACCATCTGGTACATTAACATTTAATAAGATATTACAAATATGTATAAGTAAGTGTGTATGTGTGTAAGTGCTCTAAGTAGTTCACTATGTCTCACGACTCGACTAGACTTAAACAAGTGACTGACAAAGTCCTCAAATAAACTAACTTCTTGACCGACTGGCAACCAGAACAGTCTGCTTGAACAATGAAAAGAATGCTAAGCCCAATAGCCATATAACAAGCGACTGCGACACAATAAGGATCAAGGAGATAATATAACGACACTAAGTAGGGACCATCAGCAGATCCTCCACAAAAGTTACAAAACTCCCATACTAATGAATCTAAGTTCAGCATAGGAAAAACCCGACTGTGACAATACACAGAAACCAGTACAAAATTAGGTCAGAAGCTATAGCTAAGGACCTGAGATGTTCAGAGTGTCTATGTGACACACAACCTCAGTACAACGCCGAAAATCACAAAGTCTATACAATGTTCTGTGAACAGAGTTCTACAGAACTAACAAGAATAATGAGACAGACAATCTGTCCAACCTCCAAGAGAGTCTAGAGCAGACTGAATACTTCACGAGAGGTGAGGACACCCCCCCTTTCGATCACGTGATAGCCCCGTGGACAGCACAGCTCAGAAGCCGGCAGTATAACGAGCGACAAGCGATAATTACAGTAGTTTGACAATCAAGACTTGAACTGAGCACATATTATGTACATCCTAACAACATAAGTCAAATAAGAATATAAAGCAATATATTTACGATTTAGCTATTATCGCAAATATAAGCAATATAAAATTATATGAAAAGGTAATATACATTATATATATATATACATAATAATCATTGTAACCCATTCAGGGGTTGCAACACCCCCAAACACGACTCCTCTCATTCAGCCCATGGATCAGCAGGTGATCAGTAATTTCAAGAAACTCTACAATAAAGCACTGTTCCAGAAGTGCTTTGAAGTAACCTCTGACACAGAGTTAACCCTAAGAGAATTTTGGAAAAATCACTTTACTATCGCCCATTGCATAACTCTCATTGGCTGGAAGTTCCATACAGAACAATGAACTCTGCTTGGAGGAATATGTGGCCAGAAGCAGTGGCTGAAAGGGACTTTGAGGTTGTGTCTATAGTGGAGGATATTGTGTCTCTGGGCAGGTCCATGGGTCTGTATGTGAGTGATGGTGATGTGGAGGAGTTAGTGGAGGGGCACAGGGAAGAGCTGACCACTGAGGAGCTGCAGGAACTTGAGAAGGAGCTGCACAAGACTAAGACTCTCTTCAGGCTCAGAAGAGGAG
>NC_091330.1:13736141-13746141 GCF_038502225.1 Cherax quadricarinatus
AATATGTGAAGGAGTTCCATATACCTCAGAAATAGATATTCCATTTCGAGAGACCAGATATATTTCCCAGATGCACTCGGAAATGTACTTGGTCTCTTGGAACGTCCTGTTTTGGAATGTTCTTTTTGGGAATGTTCTTTTTCGGAATGTCCTTTCTTGAAAAGTCCTTTCTTGGACTGTTCTTTCTTGATATGCCCTTTCTTGATATGTCCTTTCTTGATATGTCCTTTCTTGATATGTCCTTTCTTGATATGTCCTTTCTTGATATGTCCTTTCTTGATATGTCCTTTCTTGATATGTCCTTTCGTGGAATGTCCTTTCTTGGAATATACTTTCTTGGAACGTCCTTGGAATGTCCTGTTTTGGAAGATAACCAATGAGGGTAGAGTGAAAACAGAAATATTTATATTGTACATGTTATTTCAGATGAACAATGTCCAGTGCAACCGCGAGCCTGATGCCTGGTATTGACTTGCTCCAATAACTGATGGTACAACTTAAAGTTTCAGCAAGCAGTCGGCTGGAGTGTGTGTGTGTGAGAGAGAGAGAGAGAGAGAGAGAGAGAGAGAGAGAGAGGGGGGAGGGAGGGAGAGAGAGAGAGAGACAGACAGACAGACAGACAGACAGACTGGGGAAACTGTCTTGAGGTTGTGTGTTGTAAGGAAATGGTTGCGTGTGGTGGGGAGGGCGGGAGTTCATACAAACACATTAGTGTACTCTGTGTGTGTGTCAGGGACGGCGTCCAAGGTGACGAGGGTGTAGGCAGGTGTTCTTATCAGCTATTCTCCCCTCCACACCACCTTCCCCTCTCTTTCCACCCTCGTTTTTCCCCTCTTTCCATCATTATGTACATTTCCTCACCCCTCTCCTCCACCAACTCTCTCCCTAAAACACTCCTCTCCCTTCTTCTCTTTGCAACATATTTCTGATACGAACATTTTGCTAAGAGATTTCTTTCTATCCCTCCCTCCCATTATCGTTCCCCTTCTTTACTCCCCTCCACCTCCACTATCCTTTTCCCCTCCACTATCAGCAACTCTTCTTGGCTTCAGTTATTTAATTTTATTGTTATGCATGTGTTTCCACAGCTGTTGTTGGTGGTGTCTGTTGATGCTGCTCATGTTGTTTTTTATGATACTGTCGTGAGTGTTGCTTATGTTGCATATGGGACGTTGTTGCTTCTGTTGGTGCTCTTCTTGCTGCTGTTGCTGCTCCTGTTGCTGTTCCTGTTGGTGCTGCTTCTGTTCGTGTTTTAGTGTTTCTGTTTGTGTTGATGCTATTATATATACTGTTGCTTATGTTTCGATTCTGATGTTTTAATAATAATAATAATAATAATAATATTAATAATAATAATACATTGCGTTTCCTGTGACTTGCTTATTACCTTCGAGGATGGTTCATATATGTAGTGCGGAAATGTGTCTGCCTAGGCTGGCAGACTTCAGTAGTGTCAGCCTGAGCTGACAGACTTCAGTAGTGACAACAATGAGGATATCGTCCAGTACACTATTAAAGGTTCATCATCTACGACAGCATCA
This sequence comes from Cherax quadricarinatus, assembly GCF_038502225.1. Lineage (NCBI taxonomy): Eukaryota > Metazoa > Arthropoda > Malacostraca > Decapoda > Parastacidae > Cherax > Cherax quadricarinatus. The sequence continues at coordinate 13,737,683 of NC_091330.1, forward strand.
CAGGATACCTTCCAGTACAGCTGCACTTGACAATTATCATGTCTCAGGATGACCTCTCCCACACACAACAGAAGCAGAATTTCCATGAAGACATCTCCATCAACACAGAGAGGGGCAATAAAAAATTGTATATAGGAGAGAAAAGTAGAAGGTGGGAGAAAAATTGAGACTACGTTATGTATCTAAGAATACATATAATTGGAGTATACCTGTTGAAGGTTTCGAAGGGGTCAACGCCCTCGCTGCCTGGTCAGTGAGCAGGCCTCGTGATGGACCAGGGTCTGATCAACCAGGCTGTTGCTGCTGGCCCCACGTAAACCGACGTACGAACCACAGCCCGGCTGGTCAGGTATTGACTTTAGGTGTCTGTCGAGCGCCTTCTTGAAGACAGCCAGGGGTCTATTGGTAATCCCCCTTATGTATGCTGGGAGGCAGTTGAACAGTATTGGGCCTCTGACAATTCTTGTGTTGTCTCTTAATGTACTCGTGGCGCCCCTGCTTTTCATTGGAAAATGTGCATCTCCTGCCGAGTCTTTTGCTTTTGTAGGGAGTAATTTTCGTGTGCAAATTTGGTACTAATCCCTCCAGGATTTTCGAAGTGTATATTATATATCTTTCTCGCCTGCGTTCCAAGGAATACAAGTCAAGGAACTATAGATCGATATTTCAAATGTAATTATATTTTATTAATAAAATTATTATTATTATTATTTACATGCACTAGCCTGGCGACAGCCAGCCACATCATCTTAAAAATATCCAGTTCACTTGTGTTAAGTAAATAGTGGAGGGAAGGATTCTAATCCTAGATGAAGAGGATGTAGTGGGAAGGGGGTGATTTTGGGAGGGGTGGATGAAAGGGGGGCGGGAAGGGAAAAGGGAGGGGCGTCGCCGGATGTGACTCCCCGGCCACAAACATTCACAAGGTTTTTACGTCTTGCGTCGAGGTCGCCCACCATGTGGTGACGTCATATATCCCTTGTGACGTCACTCATGCGGTGACGTCACTGTAGTGGCGTCAACTCCGCCACTTTCAAAGCTTCTTTAGGATACCTGCAATTTGCATAGAGGTTCAGCAGGATTCGAATACACGTGTGGAGATTGTCATAGCTCCCCAAAACACACACACACACTATATATATATATATATATATATATATATATATATATATATATATATATATATATATATATATATATATATATATATATATATATATATATATATGCGCCATATTTTCAGTTATGTCTTTTGTTAAGAAATCTGTATTGGTTTGATATTTTCACCAGTTTTTTGTGCCTTTTATCCGTCTTAGCACTTACATCAAGACTTACTCTGCCATCTTTCAAGAGTCCTTCATAGAGGACACGAATAAAATAAACTATGCAGGATCACACTCACTTGCGACAAGGATGTTATGCAAGTACACATTGAAGAATCCTTAGGCACCGGTGACTAACTCTCAAGGACTCCTGTTGTTCAGTAAAATTAGATACATTACCAGTATGTTCTTACCCTTTTTCTGTGTGATGGTAACTTTAAAACTAGAGTGGACACACACGAGTGGGAGGAGCTGGGTTTGGTTAGTACCTGAGGTATAAACCTTGGTAATAGATACCTACACGTATTACATATTTATATGTATTACATATTACACGTTTTCTAATACTTATGTCTTAGGGTTTGTTTACATAATAACATAAGAAAGAAGGAACACTGCAGCAGACCTACTGGCCCATGCGAGGCAGATCCAAGTCTCCTACCGGCTTAAGCCAATGCCCTAACCTAGTTAGGTCAGGTCACATTCACTTAAGGAAGGAGCACGGCATCTGATCCCGTAGCACAAGCTAGTCAGGTCCAGCTCACACCCACCCGCACCCACTCATGCATTTATCGAACCTATTTTTAAAACTACACAACGTTTTAGCCTCTATAACTGTACTGAGGAGTTTGTTCCACTCATCCACAACTCCATTACCAAACCAGAGCTTTCCTATATCCTTCATGAATCTGAATTTTTCCAACTTGAAACCACTGCTGCGAGTCCTGTCTTGGCTAGATATTTTTAGTACGCTATTTACATCTCCTTCATTTATTCCTGTTTTCCATTTATACACCTCAATCATATCCCCCCTAATTCTACGCCTTTCTAAACCAGTACCTGAGGTACTGAAGCAAATTCTTGCTTAATTTTGCATTACCTAGCCCATGGCCGGGCTCCGAGAGTAGTAAGACTCTCGAAACTCATCTGAGGTAAATATTTGGATGTGAGTGGGTGGTTTTGATAAGGACTTGTCATGTCTGGGCCAGTAAGTCTGCTCAGTGTTCCTCCAATCTTATGTTGCACACTGGGAACAAGATGTTGCTGTGTTTCTCCTCTCGTATTTTATCACACTGGATAAATAATATACAGAGAAGCAAGAATGTAAGGATGAAGGTTCCCGGGAAGGACTAGTAGTAGTTTGATGAGGATACAATACTGTCAGCGTCAGCACCTGGGTGGGGATGCACGTCCGTCAACACCGAGGTAAGGATATACATCCGTCAGCACCTGGGTGGTGTTACACTCCAAGTATTGTAACCACTATTTCCTTCTTTTTAGAGCATAACTTTGGTCAGAGAGGTTAGGGTAATAATAGTGATCCTCCGGAATGCCTAATTTTAATTAAGTATATTCATAATACAACAAAAGCCAGAAATAATATACGAATTATCGTATATAAGTTAAGAACGCATGTTCTATATTATCCAAAATATATATAAGGCTTTCATAACAGATGATTAGGAGGAGATCCTAGATATAACATATATGTATATAGAGATTACTTTAATGTATGAAGTCTTGTTTCCCAATTGGAAGCAGCCAACGAGAACACTCCTGCTCGTCTCTGGTAACTGGCCAAGGTTTATAATCCGGCCTGGACATATTCTGTTTTATTCTGACTGCTTCCAATTGGGAAACAAGACTTCATACATTAAAGTAATCTCTATATACATATATGTTATATCTAGGATCTCCTCCTAATCATCTGTTATGAAAGCCTTATATATATTTTGGATAATATAGAACATGCGTTCTTAACTTATATACGATAATTCGTATATTATTTCTGGCTTTTGTTGTATTATGAATATACTTAATTAAAATTAGGCATTCCGGAGGATCACTATTATTACCCTAACCTCTCTGACCAAAGTTATGCTCTAAAAAGAAGGAAATAGTGGTTACAATACTTGGAGTGTAACAAGTGGGGATACACATCCGTCAACACAGAGGTAAGGATACACATCCGTCAACACAGAGGTAAGGATACACATCCGTCAACACAGAGGTAAGGATACACATCCGTCAGCACCTGGGTGGGGATACACATCCGTCAGCACCTGGGTGGGGATACACATCCGTCAGCACCTGGGTGGGGATACACATCCGTCAGCACCTGGGTGGGGATACACATCCGTCAGCACCTGGGTGGGGATACACATCCGTCAGCACCTGGGTGGGGATACACATCCGTCAGCACCTGGGTGGGGATACACATCCGTCAGCACCTGGGTGGGGATACACATCCGTCAGCACTTGGGTGGGGATACACATCCGTCAGCACTTGGGTGGGGATACACATCCGTCAGCACCTGGGTGGGGATACACATCCGTCAGCACCTGGGTGGGGATACACATCCGTCAGCACCTGGGTGGGGATACACATCCGTCAGCACCTGGGTGGGGATACACATCCGTCAGCACTTGGGTGGGGATACACATCCGTCAGCACCTGGGTGGGGATACACATCCGTCAGCACCTGGGTGGGGATACACATCCGTCAGCACCTGGGTGGGGATACACATCCGTCAGCACTTGGGTGGGGATACACATCCGTCAGCACTTGGGTGGGGATACACATCCGTCAGCACCTGGGTGGGGATACACATCCGTCAGCACCTGGGTGGGGATACACATCCGTCAGCACCTGGGTGGGGATACACATCCGTCAGCACTTGGGTGGGGATACACATCCGTCAGCACTTGGGTGGGGATACACATCCGTCAGCACCTGGGTGGGGATACACATCCGTCAGCACCTGGGTGGGGATACACATCCGTCAGCACCTGGGTGGGGATACACATCCGTCAGCACCTGGGTGGGGATACACATCCGTCAGCACCTGGGTGGGGATACACATCCGTCAGCACTTGGGTGGGGATACACATCCGTCAGCACTTGGGTGGGGATACACATCCGTCAGCACCTGGGTGGGGATACACATCCGTCAGCACCTGGGTGGGGATACACATCCGTCAGCACCTGGGTGGGGATACACATCCGTCAGCACCTGGGTGGGGATACACATCCGTCAGCACCTGGGTGGGGATACACATCCGTCAGCACTTGGGTGGGGATACACATCCGTCAGCACTTGGGTGGGGATACACATCCGTCAGCACCTGGGTGGGGATACACATCCGTCAGCACCTGGGTGGGGATACACATCCGTCAGCACCTGGGTGGGGATACACATCCGTCAGCACCTGGGTGGGGATACACATCCGTCAGCACTTGGGTGGGGATACACATCCGTCAGCACTTGGGTGGGGATACACATCCGTCAGCACCTGGGTGGGGATACACATCCGTCAGCACCTGGGTGGGGATACACATCCGTCAGCACTTGGGTGGGGATACACATCCGTCAGCACTTGGGTGGGGATACACATCCGTCAGCACCTGGGTGGGGATACACATCCGTCAGCACCTGGGTGGGGATACACATCCGTCAGCACCTGGGTGGGGATACACATCCGTCAGCACCTGGGTGGGGATACACATCCGTCAGCACTTGGGTGGGGATACACATCCGTCAGCACTTGGGTGGGGATACACATCCGTCAGCACCTGGGTGGGGATACACATCCGTCAGCACCTGGGTGGGGATACACATCCGTCAGCACCTGGGTGGGGATACACATCCGTCAGCACCTGGGTGGGGACATTTTATGTTGAGCTGTTCCTTGCCACTATGCCTTATTTCCTTGTCGTATATTCTTTGTCTGTGGGAAGTGTTCGAAAGGTTTGTCTGCCTGTGGGAGGTGTGCACAAGATGTCTTTCTGTCTGCGTGAAGTGTTCAGAAGATACATCTTTTTGTCTGTGGGAAGTGTTCAGATGGTGGTACTGTTTGTGTGAGGTGTTCAGTAGATACGTCTTCGTCTGTGGGAATTGTTCAGATGGTACGTCTTTCTGTCTGCGGGAAGTGTTCAGAAAATACGTAGTTCTCTCGTCAGGTCAAGCCAAGTCTCAGATAGTATACAGTGGCTTCTATTGTGTCTGCACATGCAATTATTCTCGTTTCCTTAATTGTGTTTCTTGCCCTCCATTAATTACATAATGGCTGCTGCAGTCTCAGTCCCTCCTGGGTTTCTTACTACTTCCTCTCTTCTTTGTTGCTAATTTTTCCTATTATTTTTGTGGTAATTATTTCCGCTGTTTACAGTTGTTATTAGAACCAATAATTAAGTTTACTCAGGTATAGGTACACATAAATACAGTTACATAAATTATCATACATAGCAGCATATGTGTAGACTACCCAGGATAACCCCAAAAGTCAAGGTGACTTATTTCCTTTGGGACTAAGGTGACGACAAGGCTGGAAGATAATGATAAGAAACCCTTAAGATTATCCATAGTTCATATGTTGAAGTAGAAGTAGTAGTAATGGTGGTTATAGTAGTAGTAGTAGTAGTGGTGGTGATAGTAATGGTGGTGGTGGTGATAGTTGTAGTGGTGGTGGTAGTTGTGGTGATAGTAGTGGTGGTGGTGGTAGTGGTGATAGTAATGGTGGTGGAGATAGTTGTAGTAGTGGTGGTGATAGTAGTAGCAGTGGTGGTGGTGATAGTAATGGTGGTGGTGGTGATAGTTGTAGTGGTGGTGGTAGTTGTGGTGATAGTAGTGGTGGTGGTGGTAGTGGTGATAGTAATGGTGGTGGAGATAGTTGTAGTAGTGGTGGTGATAGTAGTAGTAGTGGTGGTGGTGATAGTAATGGTGGTGGTGGTGATAGTTGTAGTGTTGGTGGTAGTGATAGTAGTAGTGGTGGTGGTGATAGTAATGGTGGTGGTGGTGATAGTAGTGGTGGTGGTGATAGTAGTGGTGGTGGTGGTAGTGGTGATAATAATAGTAGTAGTAGCAGTAGTAGTGGTGGTGATAGTAGTGGTGAGGGTGATAGTAGTAGTGGTGGTGGTAGTGATAGTAGTAGTAGTAGTGGTGGTGGTAGTAGTAGTGGTGGTGGTGATAGTAGTAGTAGTGGTGGTGGTGATAGTAGTAGTAGTGGTGGTAATGGTAGTAGTAGTGTAAAAGAGAGGACATACGTAATAGGAACAATTTCGTGGTTTGGGAAGAGTTGGGGCTGGCGTGGCGATGAATGGAAGAGGTGGGGCTGGCGTGGCGATGAATGGAAGAGGTGGGGCTGGCGTGGAGATGAATGGAAGAGGTGGGGCTGGCGTGGCGATGAATGGAAGAGGTGGGGCTGGCGTGGCGATGAATGGAAGAGGTGGGGCTGGCGTGGAGATGAATGGAAGAGGTGGGGCTGGCGTGGAGATGAATGGAAGAGGTGGGGCAGGCGTGGAAATGAATGGAAGAGGTGGGGCTGGCGTGGCGATGAATGGAAGAGTTGGGGCTGGCGTGGAGATGAATGGAAGAGGTGGGGCTGGCGTGGAGATGAATGGAAGAGGTGGGGCTGGCGTGGAGATGAATGGAAGAGGTGGGGCTGGCGTGGAGATGAATGGAAGAGGTGGGGCTGGCGTGGCGATGAAAGGAAGAGGCGGGGCTTGCGTGGAGATGAATGGAAGAGCTGGGGCTGGCGTGAAGATGAATGGAAGAGCTGGGGCTGGCGTGAAGATGAATGGAAGAGGTGGGGCTGGCGTGGAGATGAATGGAAGAGGTGGGGCTGGCGTGGCGATGAATGAAAGAGGTGGGTCTAGCAGGGAGATGAATGGAAGAGGTGGGGCTGGCGTGGAGATGAATGGAAGAGGTGGGGCTGGCGTGGAGATGAATGGAAGAGGTGGGGCTGGCGTGGCGATGAATGGAAGAGGTGTGGCTGGCGTGGAGATGAATGGAAGAGGTGGGGCTGGCGTGGCGATGAATGAAAGAGGTGGGTCTGGCAGGAAGATGAATGGAAGAGGTGGGGCTGGCGTGGAGATGAATGGAAGAGGTGGGGCTGGCGTGGAGATGAATGGAAGAGGTGGGGCTGGCGTGGAGATGAATGGAAGAGGTGGGGCTGGCGTGGCGATGAATGGAAGAGGTGGGGCTGGCGTGGCGATGAATGAAAGAGGTGGGTCTGGCAGGGAGATGAATGGAAGAGGTGGGGCTGGCGTGGAGATGAATGGAAGAGGTGGGGCTGGCGTGGAGATGAATGGAAGAGGTGGGGCTGGCGTGGCGATGAATGGAAGAGGTGTGGCTGGCGTGGAGATGAATGGAAGAGGTGGGGCTGGCGTGGCGATGAATGAAAGAGGTGGGTCTGGCAAGGAGATGAATGGAAGAGGTGGGGCTGGCGTGGAGATGAATGGAAGAGGTGGGGCTGGCGTGGAGATGAATGGAAGAGGTGGGGCTGGCGTGGCGATGAATGGAAGAGGTGGGGCTGGCGTGGCGATGAATGAAAGAGGTGGGTCTGGCAGGGAGATGAATGGAAGAGGTGGGGCTGGCGTGGAGATGAATGGAAGAGGTGGGGCTGGCGTGGAGATGAATGGAAGAGGTGGGGCTGGCGTGGAGATGAATGGAAGAGGTGGGGCTGGCGTGGCGATGAATGGAAGAGGTGGGGCTGGCGTGGAGATGAATGGAAGAGGTGGGGCTGGCGTGGAGATGAATGGAAGAGGTGGGGCTGGCGTGGCGATGAATGGAAGAGTTGGGGCTGGCGTGGAGATGAATGGAAGAGGTGGGGCTGGCGTGGAGATGAATGGAAGAGGTGGGGCTGGCGTGGAGATGAATGGAAGAGGTGGGGCTGGCGTGAAGATGAATGGAAGAGGTGGGGCTGGCGTGGCGATGAAAGGAAGAGGCGGGGCTTGCGTGGAGATGAATGGAAGAGCAGGGGCTGGCGTGAAGATGAATGGAAGAGGTGGGGCTGGCGTGGAGATGAATGGAAGAGGTGGGGCTGGCGTGGCGATGAATGAAAGAGGTGGGTCTAGCAGGGAGATGAATGGAAGAGGTGGGGCTGGCGTGGAGATGAATGGAAGAGGTGGGGCTGGCGTGGAGATGAATGGAAGAGGTGGGGCTGGCGTGGCGATGAATGGAAGAGGTGTGGCTGGCGTGGAGATGAATGGAAGAGGTGGGGCTGGCGTGGCGATGAATGAAAGAGGTGGGTCTGGCAGGAAGATGAATGGAAGAGGTGGGGCTGGCGTGGAGATGAATGGAAGAGATGGGGCTGGCGTGGAGATGAATGGAAGAGGTGGGGCTGGCGTGGAGATG
>NC_091330.1:13751141-13783641 GCF_038502225.1 Cherax quadricarinatus
GGTAGGGTACTGAGGCAGCTGCAGGGATGTAGGTCTGTGGTCGTGTATAAGGCCCAATCCCACCTGCTGGGCTGGGATAGGAGTAGCTAAGTGGGTGACGTGTGAGAGTGTTCACCAATTCAGAGATCCTGCTGGTTTGTTCTGAGAACAGGTCTCTAAACAGGTGGCCCTGTCTGTCAAGTTCCTTTTTCTTCCGACACTGGTCCTCCTTATGTCCTTTCTTGTAGCAGTAGTTACACCTGGTATCTCGCAGGCAGTTGTTGGCAGAGTGCCCCTTCCGGTGACAGCGAGAGCACAGCCTAGGTGCCTGGGAGGGTGGACTAGGATTTGTTTCAAGAATAGGTATGATTCGAGCTCTCTCTCTCAACCAGGAATTAGTAGAGCTGGCAAAAGTTTAGACGGGTGGCCAGGAACTGTGTTTCGACCCTTGAAATTGGGCAAATTTAGATTTAGAAGGGATATAGGAAAGTAGTGGCTTAGCAGTAAAGTTGTAGATGAGCGGAACAAACTCGGGTAGCGTCACTGAGACGAGAACTTTGTGTAGATGTAGGTTGGACACCTACATATTACATATGAGTGGGTGTGAGTTGGACCTACCTAGCACGAGCAAGTTGGCTTACTGCATTGTTTACACGTTCGTATGTTCCTATGTTAACTAGTTACGTTAATAAAACTAAATTTGCTGGTAACAGATAAGTGAACTGTAATTACCAATCCAAATGTACTCCTATTAACCCTTTTGGGAGCCTAGTTCCTAGGACTTTTGTGTATCTGTATACTCTTTTGCTATCCTCCACAGGATGGGTATGGGGTTCACAATAAACTAGCCACTACCCTCCACAGGATGGATATGGGGTGCACAATAAACTAGCCACTACCCTCCACAGGATGGATATGGGGTGCACAGTAAACTAGCCACTACCCTCCACAGGATGGATATGGGGTTCACAATAAACTAGCCACTACCCTCCACAGGATGGATATGGGGTGCACAATAAACTAGCCACTACCCTCCACAGGATGGATATGGGGTGCACAATAAACTAGCCACTACCCTCCACAGGATGGATATGGGGTGCACAGTAAACTAGCCACTACCCTCCACAGGATGGATATGGGGTGCACAATAAACTAGCCACTACCCTCCACAGGATGGATATGGGGTGCACAATAAACTAGCAACTACTCTCCACAGGATGGATATGGGGTGCACAATAAACTAGCCACTACCCTCCACAGGATGGATATGGGGTGCAAAATAAACTAGCCACTACTCTCCACAGGATGGATATGGGACACACATTAAACTAGCCAGCCACTTTGGTGGTAAAATCGAAAAAATCCTTAGTAAAACACAGTCTACGGTATAGGAATGTATTCTACTATTGTTATAGACAAGTAGGTTAGTACAGCTGTGGGAGTACATGCCCCTCGCCAGCTGGCAGCGGATACACGCGTCAATGACTGCTGTTGCAAGCAAGTCGACTGTTTTTCTAACTTTTTCCTCACAATTTGACATGCGTGTTGCTCGTTCCGCCAGCTCTTAATTATCGTTTTTATCCTTTTTTTGTGTGTGTGTAAGGCAAAGCAGAAGTGGTGAGTAATACTGCAGGATTCACTCCTCTCTCTCTTCCCTTACTGAGAGAGATTAATGAATACAAATAAGTATTTTTCTCTGAATTTCCACGTGAGCGACTTCGAGAGTTGAATTCTGGTGGGTAAGTCTGAGGTCAGGCATTCCTGGTAAGCTGGTCAGTCATCCAGAATACTTGCGGGCTGCACCTTCACTAAGTATCACAGTCTGGCTGATCAGTACTCCTTGTTTTACTTGTCCAGATCCCTCATCAAGACTTGCACCTTTGTTCATCTCTGATTATTCACTTGTCTCGATCCTTCTTGAAGACTTTGTTCACGTCTGATCACTTGCTTGTCCTGTAGCTTTGCCCGATGAAGAGAAGACACACATTGGTAAGCTCTGTCAAGTCATGGCTTTATACAGCTCTACAGTACAGAGCAAAAGTTTGTTTCACTGAACTCTTACTTTGCAACGTGTGTTTCCTTTCCCGGTATCAACAGTACGACACTTTGATCCACATCATCTTCGGTTCTTGATACAGGGAATTCTTCAGCACTTGCCTAGCCTATAGGCATGACCTACTTCCACTTGTGGATTTCTCCACAGGTGACTCCGCCTCCGACTGCGTCGCCGCACCTATGTGCAATGTATGAGTCACTACTCTACGCTTATGTTTGACTTTTATGAAGATTAATGAACTGAACACATCGATTCCAGGCTGAGGGACTGATTACCTCAAACTTCTTCTCATCTCCCATCGTTCTTCTTTGTAATAATGGTAGAATTACCGACAAAACGTTAGGTAAAAGGTCACAGATGCAACTAGTGTTACATTTTATTTTGGCAACGTTTCGCTCTCCAGGAGCTTTATCAAGCCGTTACCTTAGTTGTATGTTATGCAAGACAGGTATGAAGATTGAGACACTTATGCAGCATATGGGAATCTTTATTCAGGAAACGTTTCGCCACACAGTGGCTTCATCAGTCCAATACAAAGAGGAAGGCGTAAGGAGAGGAGGAGTATGAGGTAATCAGTCCCTCAGCCTGGAGTCGATGTGTTCAGTCCATCAATCTTGTAGAATGTACAGCATAGGGCCGTAGACGTGGCTTATATACTGTAGTGAGGTGACTTGAAGCAGACGGAGGCGGGATCATAGTGGTACCATCCACTAGTCGAAGTAGGTCTTTGTCCAAAGGTTGAACAAGCGTTGAAGAATTCTTTGTAAGAAGATCCCATGATGCTGCAGTGTCTGACAGTTGTGATGAATGGTTTGAAAAACCGACAAGTTGAAGATTGAGACACTTATGCAGCATATGGGAATCTTTATTCAGGAAACGTTTCGCCACACAGTGGCTTCATCAGTCCAATACAAAGAGGAAGGCGTAAGTATATAAGCCACGTCTACGGCCCTATGCTGTACATTCTACAAGATTGATGGACTGAACACATCGACTCCAGGCTGAGGGACTGATTACCTCATACTCCTCCTCTCCTTACGCCTTCCTCTTTGTATTGGACTGATGAAGCCACTGTGTGGCGAAACGTTTCCTGAATAAAGATTCCCATATGCTGCATAAGTGTCTCAATCTTCAACTTGTCGGTTTTTCAAACCATTCATCACAAGACAGGTATACAATACCGACGAGATGAAAGTTAAGACACTTGTGCAACATCTGGTTATCTTTATTGTAGACGTTTCGCCATCCAGTGGCTTTATCAATACAAATTCTTGGACATAATTAGAAAACAGAAGAACTATATACAAAAGATGAGGTAATCAGTCCCTCAGCCTTGGAGGTGGTGTTTACAACACCGTGATTGTAGACATTCTGAAAGAATCACGGTGTTGTAAACACCACCTCCAAGGCTGAGGGACTGATTACCTCATCTTTTGCATATAGTTCTTCTGTTTTCTAATTATGTCCAAGAATCTGTATTGATAAAGCCACTGGATGGCGAAACGTCTACAATAAAGATAACCAGATGTTGCACAAGTGTCTTAACTTTCACCTTAGTTGTATCTGTGTCCTTGTAGTTAACGCTCTTTGTATTGAACATTAAAATGGTATAAAATACCGACATGAATGATATACATGAATGGTATACAATACCAACAAGATGAAAATTAGACACATGTGCAGCATCAAGAGTACCACCGGTACTCTTCACCAACTCCAAGGTTGAACATTAAAATGGTATAAAATACCGACAGGTTGTTAGGTAAGACACATATGCAACAGTTAGGTATCTTTGTGATGAATGGTTTGAAAAACCGACAAGTTGAAGATTGAGACACTTATGCAGCATATGGGAATCTTTATTCAGGAAACGTTTCGCCACACAGTGGCTTCATCAGTCCAATACAAAGAGGAAGGCGTAAGGAGAGGAGGAGTATGAGGTAATCAGTCCCTCAGCCTGGAGTCGATGTGTTCAGTCCATCAATCTTGTAGAATGTATCAGTCCATCACCCTTAAAGTTTTGAGGTGGTCAGTCCCTCAGTCTGGAGAAGAGCATTGTTCCATAGTTTGAAGGAAATATAAACACTCTCGTACCTTCCAACCCCAGGTAGATCCGTGTGACTTGAAAAAGCCCACTGTGTGGGTGAAACGTTGTCAATAAAGGATCACATTATACTGCATTTGTGTTTATATTTCCATTGTGTCGGTATTTTATACCATTTATTTCCATAGTTTGAAACAATATTGTTTCAGACTATGGAACAATGCTCTTCTCCAGACTGAGGGACTGACCACCTCAAAACTTTAAGGGTGATGGACTGATTACATCGTCTTCAAGTATCTTCTGCTTCTATCAACTTTTCTGTACTCGACTTAAGAAGCCTACTGTGTAGGCGAAACGTTTCGAAATAAAGATACCTAACTGTTGCATATGTGTCTTACCTAACAACTCCAAGGTTGAGGGACTGATTACCTCATCCAGTTATGTCATTGAATTTGTATTGGTATAGCCACTGATTGGCAAAACGTCTACAATAAAAAATACCCAGATGTTGCGCATGTGTCTAAATTTTCTCTCTACTTGACTGATAGTCACTGGCTGGCGAAACGTTTCCAAAGTAATGATATCCAAACGTTGCATGTGTCTCTCATTAACTCGGATGCAATATTGGCGACACCTGGAGGCAGACGGTTCAAGAGTGGCGGACCTGTGTTGACACTGTTCTACTATTATGTTTATACGTTTATTTTACACTTCATCCCGTATCTCTCTGACTCCAGTATATTGCTGTTTTAGTATGAACATTAGCAGTCCTGGCCTTCAAGCACTTCCCATTTATAAGAACATAAGAAAGAAGGAACACTGCAACAGGCCTACTGACCCATGCGGAGCAGGTCCATGTGCTTCCCCCCCCCCCGGGTTAACCCAATGACCCTTTCCCCCGGATTAGCCTAATGACCCACCCACTCTGGTCACCTCCACTCAAGGAGCACGGCACCAGACCCAGCAGCACAAGCAAGTCAGGTCCAACTCACACCCATCCACACCCACTCATGCATTTATCTAACCTATTTTTAAAGCTACACAACGTTTTAGCCTGAATAACTATACTCGGGAGTTTGTTCCACTCATCCACAACTCTGTTACCAAACCAGTGCTTTCCTATATTCTTCCTGAATCTGATTTTTTCCGACTTGAAACCATTGCTGCGAGTCCTGTCTTGGCTGGAAATTTTCAGCACACTATTTACATCCCCTTTATTAATTCCTGTTTTCCATTTATACACCTCGATCATATCCCCCCTAATTCTACGTCTTTCGAGAGAGTGCAGATTTAGGGCCCTCAGTCTATCCTCATAGGGAAGATTTCTGATACATGAGATCATCTTTGTCATCCTCCTCTGTACGTTTTCCAGAGCATTTATATTCATTCTGTTGATAAATTAGACACATGTGCAACTCTTGGGTATCTTTATTGAGGAAACGTTTCGCCACACAGTGGCTTCATCAGTCCATACGAAGGAGAAACTTGAAGAACAGGAGGAGAAGGAGGTAATCAGTCCCTCAACCTTGAGTCGATGCGTTCAGTCCATCAATCTATTCAAGATTAAAATGGTATAAAATACCGACAGATTGTTAGGTAAGACACCACCTCAAAACTTCAAGGGTGATGGACTGATTACATCGTCTTCAAGTATCTTCTGCTTCTATCAACTTTTCTGTACTCGACTGAAGAAGCCTACTGTGTAGGCGAAACGTTTCGAAATAAAGATACCTAACTGTTGCATATGTGAAAGTTAAGACACATGTGCAACATCTGGATATCTTTATTGTAGACGTTTCGCCAACCAGTGGCTTTATCAATACAGATTCTAGGACATAATAGGAAGACAGTAGAACTATATACAAAAGATGAGGTAATCAGTCCCTCGGCCTTGGAGTTAGTGTTCACAGCATCGTGGTGGAGGAGAATCTGGAGAAAAGGCAAGAAGACTGGCGGTTATATACACGTCAGTGGATAGGGACGGGCAGCAGACGAGGGCAGTCACTGGTAGGCGGGATTCCCCAGTGGAAGTAGGTCCTTCCCAAAGAGATGGGTTAGTTGCAGAAGCCGTGAAGAAGGTCTTGTAGATGTCCTCTGAACCAAGATTCCATGATGTTGCAGTGTCTGACAAGTTGTGCAAGAAAGGTATAAAATACCGACAATATGAAAGTTAAGACACATGTGCAACATCTGGATATCTTTATTGTAGACGTTTCGCCAACCAGTGGCTTTACCAATACAGATTCTAGGACATAATAGGAAGACAGTAGAACTATATACAAAAGATGAGGTAATCAGTCCCTCGGCCTTGGAGTTAGTGTTCACAGCATCGTGGTGGAGGAGAATCTGGAGAAAAGGCAAGAAGACTGGCGGTTATATACACGTCAGTGGATAGGGACGGGCAGCAGACGAGGGCAGTCACTGGTAGGCGGGATTCCCCAGTGGAAGTAGGTCCTTCCCAAAGAGATGGGTTAGTTGCAGAAGCCGTGAAGAAGGTCTTGTAGATGTCCTCTGAACCAAGATTCCATGATGTTGCAGTGTCTGACAAGTTGTGCAAGAAAGGTATAAAATACCGACAATATGAAAGTTAAGACACATGTGCAACATCTGGATATCTTTATTGTAGACGTTTCGCCAACCAGTGGCTTTATCAATACAGATTCTAGGACATAATAGGAAGACAGTAGAACTATATACAAAAGATGAGGTAATCAGTCCCTCGGCCTTGGAGTTAGTGTTCACAGCATCGTGGTGGAGGAGAATCTGGAGAAAAGGCAAGAAGACTGGCGGTTATATACACGTCAGTGGATAGGGACGGGCAGCAGACGAGGGCAGTCACTGGTAGGCGGGATTCCCCAGTGGAAGTAGGTCCTTCCCAAAGAGATGGGTTAGTTGCAGAAGCCGTGAAGAAGGTCTTGTAGATGTCCTCTGAACCAAGATTCCATGATGTTGCAGTGTCTGACAAGTTGTGCAAGAAAGGTATAAAATACCGACAATATGAAAGTTAAGACACATGTGCAACATCTGGATATCTTTATTGTAGACGTTTCGCCAACCAGTGGCTTTATCAATACAGATTCTAGGACATAATAGGAAGACAGTAGAACTATATACAAAAGATGAGGTAATCAGTCCCTCGGCCTTGGAGTTAGTGTTCACAGCATCGTGGTGGAGGAGAATCTGGAGAAAAGGCAAGAAGACTGGCGGTTATATACACGTCAGTGGATAGGGACGGGCAGCAGACGAGGGCAGTCACTGGTAGGCGGGATTCCCCAGTGGAAGTAGGTCCTTCCCAAAGAGATGGGTTAGTTGCAGAAGCCGTGAAGAAGGTCTTGTAGATGTCCTCTGAACCAAGATTCCATGATGTTGCAGTGTCTGACAAGTTGTGCAAGAAAGGTATAAAATACCGACAATATGAAAGTTAAGACACATGTGCAACATCTGGATATCTTTATTGTAGACGTTTCGCCAACCAGTGGCTTTATCAATACAGATTCTAGGACATAATAGGAAGACAGTAGAACTATATACAAAAGATGAGGTAATCAGTCCCTCGGCCTTGGAGTTAGTGTTCACAGCATCGTGGTGGAGGAGAATCTGGAGAAAAGGCAAGAAGACTGGCGGTTATATACACGTCAGTGGATAGGGACGGGCAGCAGACGAGGGCAGTCACTGGTAGGCGGGATTCCCCAGTGGAAGTAGGTCCTTCCCAAAGAGATGGGTTAGTTGCAGAAGCTGTGAACACTAACTCCAAGGCCGAGGGACTGATTACCTCATCTTTTGTATATAGTTCTACTGTCTTCCTATTATGTCCTAGAATCTGTATTGATAAAGCCACTGGTTGGCGAAACGTCTACAATAAAGATATCCAGATGTTGCACATGTGTCTTAACTTTCATATTGTCGGTATTTTATACCTTTCTTGCACAACTTGTCAGACACTGCAACATCATGGAATCTTGGTTCAGAGGACATCTACAAGACCTTCTTCACGGCTTCTGCAACTAACCCATCTCTTTGGGAAGGACCTACTTCCACTGGGGAATCCCGCCTACCAGTGACTGCCCTCGTCTGCTGCCCGTCCCTATCCACTGACGTGTATATAACCGCCAGTCTTCTTGCCTTTTCTCCAGATTCTCCTCCACCACGATGCTGTGAACACTAACTCCAAGGCCGAGGGACTGATTACCTCATCTTTTGTATATAGTTCTACTGTCTTCCTATTATGTCCTAGAATCTGTATTGATAAAGCCACTGGTTGGCGAAACGTCTACAATAAAGATATCCAGATGTTGCACATGTGTCTTAACTTTCATATTGTCGGTATTTTATACCTTTCTTGCACAACTTGTCAGACACTGCAACATCATGGAATCTTGGTTCAGAGGACATCTACAAGACCTTCTTCACGGCTTCTGCAACTAACCCATCTCTTTGGGAAGGACCTACTTCCACTGGGGAATCCCGCCTACCAGTGACTGCCCTCGTCTGCTGCCCGTCCCTATCCACTGACGTGTATATAACCGCCAGTCTTCTTGCCTTTTCTCCAGATTCTCCTCCACCACGATGCTGTGAACACTAACTCCAAGGCCGAGGGACTGATTACCTCATCTTTTGTATATAGTTCTACTGTCTTCCTATTATGTCCTAGAATCTGTATTGATAAAGCCACTGGTTGGCGAAACGTCTACAATAAAGATATCCAGATGTTGCACATGTGTCTTAACTTTCATATTGTCGGTATTTTATACCTTTCTTGCACATGTTGCATATGTGTCTTACCTAACAATCTATTCAAGATTGATTCTTCAAGTTTCTCCTTCGTATGGACTGATGAAGCCACTGTGTGGCGAAACGTTTCCTCAATAAAGATACCCAAGAGTTGCATATGTGTCTAATTTATCAACATGTCGGTTCTCTGAACCATTCATCTACAAAATATTCATTCTGTAATAAGGTGACCAGAACTGAGCAGCATAGTCTAAATGAGGCCTAACCAAGGATATATAGAGTTGAAAAACAACCTGAGGACTTCTATTATTTATACTTTTAGATATGAAGCCAAGAATTCTGTTAGCTTTATTGCGAACACTAATGCACTGTTGTCTTGGTTTTAGATTACTGCTAACCAGAACTCCTAAATCCTTTTCGCAATCAGTAGTATTAAGATCTACATTATTTAGTTTATATGTGGCATGGTTATTTAACTGTCCAACATTTAGAACTTTGCATTTGTCAATATTAAACTGCATCTGTCACTTCTTCGACCATTACATCAGTCTATTCAAATCATCCTGGAGTGCTCTAGTGTCCTTATTAGAATGAATTGGACGGCGTATTTTAGTGTCATCAGCAAATTTGCTTATGTCGCTATTTATTCCCTCATCTATGTCGTTTATGTAAATTGTGAACAACAACGGGCCCAACACTGACCCCTGAGGAATACCGCTTGTGACGTGCTCCCATTCTGATTTCTCCCCATTTATACAAACTCTTTTGCCTATTTGTCAGCCATGCCTCTACCCAGGAAAAATATTCTCCTATTCCGGAGAACTTTGATGACACACGACGTGTATGGATGTGACGTTTGTACATAAATGGTATACAATATTGACAAGATGGACTTCAGTAAGGCTTTTGACAGGGTCCCACATCAGAGACTATTGAGGAAAATTAAAGCACATAGGAGGAGGAGAAATAGGAGGAGAAATTTTTTCCTGGATAGAGGCATGGTTGACAAATAGGCAGCAGAGAGTTTTCATAAATGGGGAGAAATCAGAGTGGGGAAGCGTCACGAGCGGTGTTCCACAGGGGTCGGTGTTGGGCCCCCTGCTGTTCACAATCTACATAAACGACATAGATGAGGGCATAAAGAGCGACATGGGCAAGTTTGCCGATGACACCAAAATAGGCCGTCGAATTCATTCTGACGAGGACATTCGAGCACTCCAGGAAGATTTGAATAGACTGATGCAGTGGTCGGAGAAGTGGCAGATGCAGTTTAAACATTAAAATGGTATAAAATACCGACAGGTTGTTAGGTAAGACACATATGCAACAGTTAGGTATCTTTATTTCGAAACGTTTCGCCTACACAGTAGGCTTCTTCAGTCGAGTACAGAAAAGTTGATAGAAGCAGAAGATACTTGAAGACGATGTAATCAGTCCATCACCCTTAAAGTTTTGAGGTGGTCAGTCCCTCAGTCTGGAGAAGAGCATTGTTCCGTTGTCTGAAACAATATGAAGTTGAAGTGACAGGACGGAGCCTTTATATAGTGCCAGGAGGTGAGACGTAGGTTGCTTTGGGAGGGCAGGTCCCTCTCAAACCCAGCCGTTCTCACTAGTAGAGGTTGTCGAAGTTGATGGTCTGTACCAAGATACCCTTGTGTTGCAGTGTCTGACAGATTGAACATTAAAATGGTATAAAATACCGACAGATTGTTAGGTAAGACACATATGCAACAGTTAGGCCTCATTTAGATTATGCTGCACAGTTTTGGTCACCGTATTACAGAATGGATATAAATGCTCTGGAAAATGTACAAAGGAGGATGACAAAGTTGATCCCATGTATCAGAAACCTTCCCTATGAGGATAGACTAAGGGCCCTGAATCTGCACTCTCTAGAAAGACGTAGAATTAGGGGGGATATGATTGAGGTGTATAAATGGAAGACAGGAATAAATAAAGGGGATGTAAATAGTGTGCTGAAAATATCTAGCCTAGACAGGATTCGCAGCAATGGTTTTAAGTTGGAAAAATTCAGATTCAGGAAGGATATAGGAAAGTACTGGTTTGGTAATAGAGTTGTGGATGAGTGGAACAAACTCCCGAGTACAGTTATAGAGGCCAGAACGTTGTGTAGCTTTAAAAATAGGTTGGATAAATACACGAGTGGATGTGGGTGGGTGTGAGTTGGACCTGATAGCTTGTGCTACCAGGTCGGTTGCCATGTTCCTCCCTTAAGTCAATGTGACCTGACCTGACTAGGTTGGGTGCATTGGCTTAAGCCGGTAGGAGACTTGGACCTGCCTCACATGGGCCAGTAGGCCTTCTGCAGTGTTCCTTCGTTCTTATGTTCTTATGAAAATTAAGACACGTGTGCAACATCTGGGTATCTTTATTGTAGGCGTTTCCCCATCCAGTAGCTTTTTCAATACAAATTCTAGGACATGATTGGAAGACAGTAGAACTATATACAAGACGTGAGGTAATCAGTCCCTCAACCTTGAAGGTGGTGTGAAGAGCACCGTAGTCGTGAAGACTGATAAAGTCACTGGATGACGAAACGTCACAAGCACTTGTGTTGTATGAGGAGTGTTGGATGTTCCAGTGTTAAACACCTTCACTCTATCACTGAATAAGATAACGTACTCTAGTTTACAGCAACGCTGTGCTATTTATGTTTACTTTTATACTGTGTCACTGTGTGTGTTTGTGTGTGTGTTTGTGTGTGTGTGTGTGTGTGTGTGTGTGTGTGTGTGTGTGTGTGTGTGCGCGCGTGTGTGTGTACTCACCTAGTTGCGGTTGCAGGGGTCGATTCACAGCTCCTTGTCTCGCCTCTACATTGGTTGCTACGAGGTCACTCTTCCTACTCCACGAGCTTTATCATACCTCTTCTTAAATCTATGTATGGATCCTGCCTCCACTACATCACTTCCCAGACTATTCTACTTCCTGACAACTCTGTGACTGATGAAATACTTCCTAACATCCCTGTGATTCATCTGAGTCTTCAGCTTCCAACTGTGACCCCTTGTTGTTGTGTCCCATTTCTGGAACATCCTGTCTCTGTCCACCTTGTCGATTCCTCTCAGTATTTTATACGTCGTTATTATATCCCCCCCTATCTCTCCTGTCCTTCAGTGTCGTCAGGTCGATTGCCCTTAACCTCTCCTCGTAGGACATGCCTCCCAGTTCCGGGACTAGTCCTGTTACAAACCTTTCCACTTTCTCTAGTTTCCTTACTTGCTTGGCTAGGTGTTTTGTCCAGTGTTCTTTCTGGACTGTATTTTGTGTAACGTGGAAAATGTATTTTCAGTATGTCCCTGTTGTTTCTATTCCTGTTGCTTCTCCCCTTATTTCTTCTCCCCCCCTGTTGCTTCTCTCCCTGTTGCTTCCCCCCCCCGTTGCCTCTCTACCTGTTGTTGTTGCTGATACAATATTCTTTACTTTCTCACATCCTTCTCTCTCTCTCTCTCTCTCTCTCTCTCTCTCTCTCTCTCTCTCTCTCTCTCTCTCTCTCTCTCTCTCTCTCTCTCTCTATCTCTATCTCTCTCTCTCTCTAAGACATTTCCAGTGCCTTCACTCCTTCATTATTCAGTGTATTAACTCTGACACCTTGTACATCTGGCTCTTGATCCTGTTGATGCTGCTGCTGTTGATGCTGTTGCGAGTACTGCTGTTGGTCCTGTTGTTGGGGCTGCAGCTGCTCCTGCTGATTATTTTGCTCGTGCTGTTGTTGGGACTGCTGTTTGATGCGTTATTGATGGTGGGACAGCTGGTGCTGTACCACCTGTTATCTCAAGCTTCCCTCCCTACTGTGCGCTGGTAAATGATAAGTGTTCAGCAACAGCAGTAACCACAACTGCATCGAAAGCAGCAACAACAGTTGTAACAAACAACAGCTACACCACCACTAACAATTGTACAACAACTGTAAAATAGAGCAGCAGTAATCTGCAACAACAGCGAACAGCACCACCACCACCAACCACCACCATCACCACCACCACTACTAACAACAACCACCACCACTGCTACTAACAACAACAACAACCTCCACCACCACTACTAACAACAACCACCACCACTGCTACTAACAACAACAACAACCTCCACCACCACTACTAACCACAACCACCACCCCTACCAACAGCAACAACAACAACAACAACAGCAGCAGCAGTCGCCGCCGCCGACGTCGCCGCCGCCACCGCCACCGCCACCACCACCACCACCACCACCACCACCACCACCACCACCACCACCACCACCAGAGACAGCATGTTGGAGTAATCACAAATGGAGAAGCTGAAGAAATTGGATCAGCAGAAGCAACAACAGCAGCAGCAGCTGTAGTAAGACCGCAGTCGCACACCCCCCACACTCCCCACCCTCCCCTCCCATCCCAACCTTGTACACATCTACACACCTCCATCTATAATAATATTAATCTTTCCCCTACAAACTAATTTTTTAAAGGTGATAAACCCATTCAGAAAATATAGTCCAGGTCTGTTAGGTTTCGTGTCAGTTACTGAATCCTGCTCCCGTCCTTGTAGAAAACATGGCGTAAAATATTTGTTATGGGGTTCAGTGAGGGAAGCGATGGTAACAAGAAAACTGTTTTGGAGACGTTATATTGGTAATCATTGGCACAGCCCCAGCCTGTCTATCTGCCCGTCTCGTAAGCTTGTTTGAATCTGAGGCAGAGGCCTGTAAGGGGCGGCCTATATGCAAAGGGGTCACGTGACTTGAAGCTTGGCCAGGGAGCCTGCCTGTAAATGTTGAACATCAAAATGGTATACAATACCGACAGGTTGTTAGGTAAGACACATATGCAACAGTTAGACAACTTTATTCCGAAACGTTTCGCCTACACAGTAGGCTTCTTCAGTCGAATACAGAAAATAGGCAGGAACAGTAGAGATGTGAAGACGATGTAATCAGTCCATCACCCTTGTAGTCGTAGAATTTGAGGTTGTCAGTCCCTCGGCCTGGAGAAGTTCAGTTCCATAGTCAGGAACTATCTGAAGATCAAGCGACAGTGCGGAGACTTAAATACTGTCCGAAGGAGAGGTGCAGAGTAGCAGTAGTAGTAGTAGTAGTAGTGAGAATGTGACCACTGAGAGATCATGTCCCTCTCAGATCCAACCCTTCTCACTTGAAAAGCTTGTCCAAGGTGTTTTCTGTACCAAGATGCCATGTGTTGCAGTGTCTGACAAGATGAACATCAAAATGGTATACAATACCGACAGGTTGTTAGGTAAGACACATATGCAACAGTTAGACAACTTTATTCCGAAACGTTTCGCCTACACAGTAGGCTTCTTCAGTCGAATACAGAAAATAGGCAGGAACAGTAGAGATGTGAAGACGATGTAATCAGTCCATCACCCTTGTAGTCGTAGAATTTGAGGTTGTCAGTCCCTCGGCCTGGAGAAGTTCAGTTCCATAGTCAGGAACTATCTGAAGATCAAGCGACAGTGCGGAGACTTAAATACTGTCCGAAGGAGAGGTGCAGAGTAGCAGTAGTAGTAGTAGTAGTAGTGAGAATGTGACCACTGAGAGATCATGTCCCTCTCAGATCCAACCCTTCTCACTTGAAAAGCTTGTCCAAGGTGTTTTCTGTACCAAGATGCCATGTGTTGCAGTGTCTGACAAGATGAACATCAAAATGGTATACAATACCGACAGGTTGTTAGGTAAGACACATATGCAACAGTTCCTGCCTATTTTCTGTATTCGACTGAAGAAGCCTACTGTGTAGGCGAAACGTTTCGGAATAAAGTTGTCTAACTGTTGCATATGTGTCTTACCTAACAACCTGTCGGTATTGTATACCATTTTGATGTTCATCTTGTCAGACACTGCAACACATGGCATCTTGGTACAGAAAACACCTTGGACAAGCTTTTCAAGTGAGAAGGGTTGGATCTGAGAGGGACATGATCTCTCAGTGGTCACATTCTCACTACTACTACTACTACTACTGCTACTCTGCACCTCTCCTTCGGACAGTATTTAAGTCTCCGCACTGTCGCTTGATCTTCAGATAGTTCCTGACTATGGAACTGAACTTCTCCAGGCCGAGGGACTGACAACCTCAAATTCTACGACTACAAGGGTGATGGACTGATTACATCGTCTTCACATCTCTACTGTTCCTGCCTATTTTCTGTATTCGACTGAAGAAGCCTACTGTGTAGGCGAAACGTTTCGGAATAAAGTTGTCTAACTGTTGCATATGTGTCTTACCTAACAGCCTGTAAATGTTACTATAGGACGTATATATACTACACAAGTTGACATATTAACACTGCGGTAAATAAAACAAACTATAATGCGATCCTTTATTGACGGTGTTTCGCCCATAATGTCGACAATAAAGGAACACAGTGTACTGCATATGTGTGCAATACGTGTCGATTATTCTTGAGCCAGGCTTAACCTTACTCTCTCCTCATCCGCCAGGCGGCTGGTCGATAACTTGTATCTACTTAAACTACACACACACACACACACACACACACACACACACACACACACACACACACACACACACACACACACACACACACACACACACACACACACACACACACACACAAAGCGTATATTTGTAATCTTGACTGGGTCAGAGATTACTTAGCCATAACAACAGCCAGTGTTATCTTGGCGAGGCTGACTCGTTCAGGCTTCTCTGACAACCCTGAGCATTCAGGTTATTGTCCTTATTAACAGCCTTTCCAATGAGAGTACGAACGGTATCCTGACGATCAGCTGGAAGAAAGGTTGAATGGTAACCAGACGATCAGCTTGAAGAAAGGTTGAATGGTATCCAGACGATCAGCTTGAAGAAAGGTTGAATGGTATCCAGACGATCAGCTTGAAGAAAGGTTGAATGGTATCCAGACGATCAGCTTGAAGAAAGGTTGAACGGTATCCAGACGATCAGCTGGAAGAAAGGTTGAATGGTATCCAGACGATCAGCTTGAAGAAAGGTTGAATGGTATCCAGACGATCAGCTTGAAGAAAGGTTGAATGGTATCCTGACGATCAGCTTGAAGAAAGGTTGAACGGTATCCTGACGATCAGCTTGGAAAAAGGTTGAATGGTATCCAGACGATCAGCTTGAAGAAAGGTTGAATGGTATCCAGACGATCAGCTTGAAGAAAGGTTGAATGGTATCCAGACGATCAGCTTGAAGAAAGGTTGAATGGTATCCAGACGATCAGCTTGAAGAAAGGTTGAATGGTATCCAGACGATCAGCTTGAAGAAAGGTTGAATGGTATCCTGACGATCAGCTTGAAGAAAGGTTGAACGGTATCCTGACGATCAGCTTGGAAAAAGGTTGAATGGTATCCAGACGATCAGCTTGAAGAAAGGTTGAATGGTATCCAGACGATCAGCTTGAAGAAAGGTTGAATGGTATCCAGACGATCAGCTTGAAGAAAGGTTGAATGGTATCCAGACGATCAGCTTGAAGAAAGGTTGAATGGTATCCTGACGATCAGCTTGGAAAAAGGTTGAATGGTATCCAGACGATCAGCTTGAAGAAAGGTTGAATGGTATCCAGACGATCAGCTTGAAGAAAGGTTGAATGGTATCCAGACGATCAGCTTGAAGAAAGGTTGAATGGTATCCAGACGATCAGCTTGAAGAAAGGTTGAATGGTATCCTGACGATCAGCTTGAAGAAAGGTTGAATGGTATCCAGACGATCAGCTTGAAGAAAGGTTGAATGGTATCCAGACGATCAGCTTGAAGAAAGGTTGAATGGTATCCAGACGATCAGCTTGAAGAAAGGTTGAATGGTATCCAGACGATCAGCTTGAAGAAAGGTTGAATGGTATCCTGACGATCAGCTTGAAGGTTGAATGGTATCCTGACGATCAGCTTGGAAAAAGGGGTGCATTTGCAAGGTTGGGATATTTTATTTTGGCTATTATTGAATATATTCTACGTTAATAATAATTATCTTTATTTCTACAAGTACATGTACAAGGTACACAGTCCTAGCGGACATCAGTGACATACTACTGTATAGAAAGCCGCTTATTATGCTGAGCATTTCGGGCAAATTGGGTCAGTTTTGTCCCAGGATGCGTCCCACACCAGTCGACTAACTCCCAGGTACCCATTTTTACTGATGGGTGAACATGGACAACAGGTGTAAGGAAACACGCCCAGTGTTTTCACCCTTGCCGGGAATCGAACCCTGACATTCAGTGTGTGAAGCGAGAGCTTTGCCACCAGGCCACGGGCCACCGTCATGTTCCTCTGATTCTTGGCCTTTGTAGCTAGGTGCAAGTTTATTAGGGTCAGACATGGGGTGTTTCACACCTGGCTTGTTCCAGCACAGGTGTGTCTCATTCCCCCTTTCTACATCATTGGTACATACACGTGGTCTGGGAGTAACTTAATTCTCTCTCTCTCTCTCTCTCTCTCTCTCTCTCTCTCACAAAATTGTATTCATTAGCAGTGTGTTGGTACACTATTTTATGTGATGGTTACACAGCGGGAGGAAGCTAGCTCTTTCACTTGGCTTATTCCATCAACGCAGGAAGAGTCATGTACATGGTGATGAAATGTGTCAGCCTGAGCTGGGAGGCTACAGTAGTGTCAGCCTGAGCTGGGAGACTACAGTAGTGTCAGTCTGAGCCGGGAGACTACAGTAGTGTCAGTCTGAGCCGGGAGACTACAGTAGTGTCAGCCTGAGCTGGAAGACTACAGTAGTGTCAGCCTGAGCTGGGAGACTACTGTAGTGTCAGCCTGAGCTGGAAGACTACTGTAGTGTCAGCCTGAGCTGGGAGACTACAGAAGTGTCAGCCTGAGCTGGGAGACAACAGTAGTGTCAGCCTGAGCTGGGAGACTACAGTAGTGTCAGCCTGAGCTGGGAGACTACAGTAGTGTCAGCCTGAGCTGGGAGACTATAGTAGTGTCAGCCTGAGCTGGGAGACTATAGTAGTGTCAGCCTGAGCTGGGAGACTACAGTAGTGTCAGCCTGAGCTGGGAGACTACAGTAGTGTCATCCTGAGCTGGCAGACTACAGTAGTGTCAGCCTGAGCTGGGAGACTACAGTAGTGTCAGCCTGAGCTGGGAGACTACAGTAGTGTCAGCCTGAGCTGGGAGACTACAGTAGTGTCAGCCTGAGCTGGGAGACTACAGTAGTGTCAGCCTGAGCTGGGAGACAACAGTAGTGTTAGCCTGAGCTGGGAGACTACAGTAGTGTCAGCCTGAGCTGGAAGACTACTGTAGTGTTAGCCTGAGCTGGGAGACTACAGAAGTGTCAGCCTGAGCTGGGAGACAACAGTAGTGTCAGCCTGAGCTGGGAGACTACAGTAGTGTCAGCCTGAGCTGGGAGACTACAGTAGTGTCAGCCTGAGCTGGGAGACTATAGTAGTGTCAGCCTGAGCTGGGAGACTACAGTAGTGTCAGCCTGAGCTGGGAGACTACAGTAGTGTCAGCCTGAGCTGGGAGACTACAGTAGTGTCAGCCTGAGCTGGGAGACTACAGTAGTGTCAGCCTGAGCTGGGAGACTACAGTAGTGTCAGCCTGAGCTGGGAGACTACAGTAGTGTCAGCCTGAGCTGGGAGACTACAGTAGTGTCAGCCTGAGCTGGGAGACTACAGTAGTGTCAGCCTGAGCTGGGAGACAACAGTAGTGTCAGCCTGAGCTGGGAGACTACAGTAGTATCAGCTACGTGTTAGGGAGAAAAGTTATGAGAGAAGAGGGAGGGGTTTGAAAAGGAGTGTTGTGGGAGGCGGCGGTGAGAGTGTAGATGAGAACATCTGTGTTTAAGTGACTCATGAAATCTTAATAACACGATTGTAAACAAACCAGGGAACGGGTGGATTTTGAACCCATGGCGAGTGAGCATCTGGTGGCTGTGACCACCAAACATTCCTCTCTTGTCCCTTTCATGTCCTCTCCCTCCTCCCCACCTCAGCCCCTCTCTTCCCTTCCACCAGGCACCCCACACTACCCTGGTCTCCCTTCCGTACCACTCCAGCCCTTCCCCTGCTCCTCCCCCTCCCTTCCACAACACTGCGTGACTGTCTCCTCGCTTGGCTGCTTGTTTACACCACCTCACCCCCCTTCCCCTCCTCCTCCTCCTCCTCCTCTTCCTCCACAAACACTCTGGAATGTCATGTCCTGTATAAGAGAACTTCAGTACCTTCTGGAAATATTCAGGTGCTCAGTAAGAAGTCTCCCTCTAATGGTGTAAATTGAAGCTCTCTACCTCCCTTCTTTCCCCTACCCTTTCCTTCTTCCTTCAAGTATCGTCTCTTCCTTTCTTACCCTCCCATTCTCTCTCTCTCTCTCTCTCTCTCTCTCTCTCTCTCTCTCTCTCTCTCTCTCTCTCTCTCTCTCTCTCTCTCTCTCTCTCTCTCTCTCTCTCTCTCTCTCTCTCCCCTCCCTCCCTCCCTCCCTCCCTACTTATTACACAAATTTGTCATTCTAATTCCATGAATGACCGAGTCATGCGAGGAATGAATCAGGGGGCAAAGTGTGTGTGTGTGTGTGTGTGTGTGTGTGTGTGTGTGTGTGTGTGTGTGTATGTGTGTGTGTATGTACTCACCTAGTTGAGGTTGCAGGGGTCGAGTCCGAGCTCCTGGCCCCGCCTCTTCACTGATCGCTACTAGGTCATTCTCCCTGAACCGTGAGCTTTATCATACCTCTGCTTAAAGCTATGTATGGATCCTGCCTCCACTACATCGCTTCCCAAACTATTCCACTTACTGACTACTCTGTGGCTGAAGAAATACTTCCTAACATCCCTGTGATTCATCTGTGTCTTCAACTTCCAACTGTGTCCCCTTGTTACTGTGTCCAATCTCTGGAACATTCTGTCTTTGTCCACCTTGTCAATTCCTCTCAGTATTTTGTATGTCGTTATCATGTCCCCCCTATCTCTCCTGTCCTCCAGTGTCGTCAGCTTGATTTCCCTTAACCTTTCCTCGTAGGACATACCTCTTAGCTCTGGGACTAGTCTTGTTGCAAACCTTTGCACTTTCTCTAGTTTCTTTACGTGCTTGGCTAGGTGTGGGTTCCAAACTGGTGCCGCATACTCCAATATGGGCCTAACGTACACGGTGTACAGGGTCCTGAACGATTCCTTATTAAGATGTCGGAATGCTGTTCTGATGTTTTCTAGGCGCCCATATGCTGCAGCCGTTATTTGGTTGATGTGCTCTTCAGGAGATGTGCCTGGTGTTATACTCACCCTAAGATCTTTTTCCTTGAGTGAGGTTTGTAGTCTCTGGCCCCCTAGACTGTACTCCGTCTGCGGTCTTCTTTGCCCTTCCCCAATCTTCATGACTTTGCACTTGGTGGGATTGAACTCCAGGAGCCAATTGCTGGACCAGGTCTGCAGCCTGTCCAGATCCCTTTGTAGTTCTGCCTGGTCTTCGATCGAGTGAATTCTTCTCATCAACTTAGCGTCATCTGCAAACAGGGACACCTCAGAGTCTATTCCTTCTTTCATGTCGTTCACAAATACCAGAAACAGCACTGGTCCTAGGACTGACCCCTGCGGGACCCCGCTGGTCACAGGTGCCCACTCTGACACCTCGCCACGTACCATGACTCGCTGCTGTCTTCCTGACAAGTATTCCCTGATTCATTGTAGTGCCTTCCTTGTTATCCCTGCTTGGTCCTCCAGTTTTTCCACTAATCTCTTGTGTGGAACTGTGTCAAACGCCTTCTTGCAGTCCAAGAATATGCAATCCACCCACCCCTCTCTCTCTTGTCTTCCTGCTGTCACCATGTCATAGAACTCCAGTAGGTTTTTGACACAGGATTTCCCGTCCCTGAAACCATGTTGGCTGCTGTTGATGAGATCATTCCTTTCTAGGTGTTCCACCACTCTTCTCCTGATAATCTTCTCCATGATTTTGCACTATACATGTTAGTGACACTGGTCTGTAGTGTAGTGCTTCATGTCTGTCTCCTTTTTTAAAGATTGGGACTACATTTGCTGTCTTCCATGCCTCAGGCAATCTCCCTGTTTTGCTAGATGTATTGAATATTGTTGTTAGTGGTACACATAGCACCTCTGCTCCCTCTCTCAGGACCCATGGGGAGATGTTATCTGGCCCCATTGCCTTTGAGGTATCTAGCTCACTCAGAAGCCTCTTCACTTCCTCCTCGGTTGTGTGCACTGTGTCCAGCACCTGGTGGTGTGCCCCACCTCTCCGTCTTTCTGTAGCCCCTTCTGTCTCCTCTGTGAACACTTCTTTGAATCTCTTGTTGAGTTCCTCACATACTTCATGGTCATTTCTTGTTGTCTCTCCTCCTTCCTTCCTTAGCCTGATTACCTGGTCCTTGACTGTTGTTTTCCTCCTGATGTGGCTGTATAACCGTTTCGGGTCAGATTTGGCTTTCGCTGCTATGTCGTTTTCATATTGTCTTTGGGCCTCCCTTCTTATCTGTGCATATTCGTTTCTGGCTCTATGACTGCTCTCCTTATTCTCCTGGGTCCTTTGCCT
The DNA here is from genome assembly GCF_038502225.1 of Cherax quadricarinatus. Taxonomy (NCBI): domain Eukaryota; kingdom Metazoa; phylum Arthropoda; class Malacostraca; order Decapoda; family Parastacidae; genus Cherax; species Cherax quadricarinatus. The sequence continues at coordinate 13,772,437 of NC_091330.1, forward strand.
TCTATATTTCTTCCATTCCCTAGCACACTTGGTTTTTGCCTCCCTGCACCTTTGGGTGAACCATGGGCTCATCCTGGCTTTTTCATTATTCCTGTTACCCTTGAGTACAAACCTCTCCTCAGCCTCCTTGCATATTGTTGCTACTTATTCCATCATCTCATTAACTTGCTTCCCTGCCAGTTCTCTGTCCCACTGAACCCTGTTCAGGAAGTTCCTCATTCCCATGTAGTCCCCTTTCTTGTAGTTTGGCTTCATTCGTCCTGGCCTTCCTGCTTCTCCCTCCACTTGTAGCTCTACTTTGTATTCGAAGCTGCATGAGCTCTTCTGGCCACTGCAGCCAGTGTGTCAACCATCGCTCTATTGCTCTCACCGTACTCTTGCCTGCTGTTCTGTGGTGGGTTATACATCACTGCTATTACCACCTTGGGACCTCCAGAGTGAAGCATTCCCGCTATGTAATCACTTTCTTCTCCGCTGTCTCCTCTCTCCAGCTCATCAAAATTCCATCGATTTTTGATCAGCAATGCCACTCCTCCACCCCCCCCTGTTCCCTTTGTCTTTCCTCAGGATCTGGTATCCCGTTGGAAAGATGGCATCTGTTATCATATCTGTAAGCTTGGTTTCTGTGAGAACTATGATGTCCGGTGATGCCTCTTTGACTCTTTTGTGCCACTCCTCCCACTTATTTGTTATTCCATCAGCATTTGTGTACCATACCTTCAGTTTCCTTTCCAACACTGTGGTTTGGGGGGCCTGTGAGGGTGGGAGACCTGGTAGCATGCTGTGGGATTCTGTAGCTTGGTGTTGGGTAGAAGCTGTGGGTATGGATTGTAGTGTGTGTTGGGATTGTGTGATAGGTTGTGGGGTTCTGAGAATAGTTGTGTGTGTGCTTGCCCTTGCTGCTCTGTTCTCCTCTGACTGACCTCTGCTAGTTCCATCCTTGTCTCCTTTCCTAGCTCCTTTTGCATTTTTGTCCTCTCCCTCAGCTATCGTTCTGTTTGTGTTCTGTCTCTGTCTAGGATCACCCTTTTGTACTCTTACGAGTATTTCAACCCTAGTTTCTCTTAGAGGATCCTGTTCCACACTGTTTCCGTCCTGAGAATCAGCTTGATCGGTCGGTTTCGCCCCTTCGAGTACCCCCCTATTCTCTGAAAATTTACAATCTCGTCCATCTCTTCACCTATTTCCTTGATGATTTTCTCAGTCTCCTTTCTTTCTTCCTACTGCCTTTCAGTGTGTGTCCTTTCCTCTCTCTCCTGAAGCCCATGGATAAACACTGATTTTGCCCTTTCCTCCTCCCATTGCCTCACCCTCTGTGACTTTGGATCCTGCCTGTATGTGGTCATTTTCTCCCTTGATTTTTCCAGTGGCTCTTGATAGCATGGTTGTGCCTCAGCATTCGACCTATCACCCTCTCCATCTGCACCCAGCTGTTCTTCCCTTTCACTCCTTGGCCCTTCTTGGCAGGCTGATATGACCTTAGCATAATTCATATCTCCTTCCTTCCTGTTCGGCCTCTCAGCTTTATATGCTGTGTCTTCTCTGGTCACTGCCCCTGTAACTCGCTTCAGCATATTTATCTCAACTTCTAGGACCCTTATCCTGGCTACTGCAGTTTCGACTTGTGCCTCCCAATTCTTTGTCTCCTTCTCTAACCTCTTTTCCAATTTCACAGAGAGCTCTTTCTCCATTTTTTCAGAAAGCTCTCCTAATTTTCTCTCCCACTCTTGTTCCATTCTTTTAAGAACATAAGAACATAAGAACGAAGGAACACTGCAGCAGGCCTACTGGCCCATGCGAGGCAGGTCCAAGTCTCCTACCGGCTTAAGCCAATGCACCCAACCTAGTCAGGTCAGGTCACATTGACTTAAGGGAGGAACATGGCAACCGACCTGGTAGCACAAGTTATCAGGTCCAACTCACACCCACCCACATCCACTCATGTATTTATCCAACCTATTTTTAAAGCTACACAACGTTCTGGCCTCTATAACTGTACTCGGGAGTTTGTTCCACTCATCCACAACTCTATTACCAAACCAGTACTTTCCTATATCCTTCCTGAATCTGAACTTTTCCAACTTAAAACCATTGCTGCGAGTCCTGTCTAGGCTAGATATTTTCAGCACACTATTTACATCCCCTTTATTTATTCCTGTCTTCCATTTATACACCTCAATCATATCCCCCCTAATTCTACGTCTTTCTAGAGAGTGCAGATTCAGGCCCCTTAGTCTATCCTCATAGGGAAGGTTTCTGATACATGGGATCAACTTTGTCATCCTCCTTTGTACATTTTCCAGAGAATTTATATCCATTCTGTAATACGGTGACCAAAACTGTGCAGCCTAATCTAAATGAGGCCTAACCAAGGATGTATAGAGTTGAAGAACAACCTGAGGACTCCTATTATTTATGCTTCTTGATATGAAGCCAAGGATTCTATTAGCTTTATTGCGAACACTTATGCACTGTTGTCTTGGTTTCAGATTACTGCTAACCAGAACTCCTAAATCTTTTTCGCAATCCGTAATATTAAGATCTACGTTATTTAGTTTATATGTGGCATGGTTATTGTCCTGACCAACATTTAGAACTTTGCATTTGTCTATATTAAACTGCATCTGCCACTTCTCCGACCACTGCATCAGTCTATTCAAATCTTCCTGGAGTGCTCGAATGTCCTCGTCAGAATGAATTCGACGGCCTATTTTGGTGTCATCGGCAAACTTGCCGATGTCGCTCTTTATGCCCTCATCTATGTCGTTTATGTAGATTGTGAACAGCAGGGAGCCTAACACTGACCCCTGTGGAACACCGCTGGTGACGCTTCCCCACTCTGATTTCTCCCCATTTATGCAAACTCTCTGCTGCCTATTTGTCAACCATGCCTCTATCCAGGAAAAAATTTCTCCTCCTATTCCATGTGCCTTAATTTTCCTCAATAGTCTCTGATGTGAGACCCTGTCAAAAGACTTACTGAAGTCCATATACACAATATCATATTCATTACCATGATCTACCTCCTCAAATACCTTAGTGAAAAAAGTTAATAAATTCGTTAGGCAGGAACGCCCCTTTGTAAAACCATGCTGAGATTCGTTGATTAATTTATGCTTTTCAAGGTGGCTACGAACTGCCTCGGCAATTATTGATTCCATAAATTTTCCCACTATGGAGGTTAGGCTTATTGGTCTATAGTTCGAAGCTAAGGACCTGTCACCTGCTTTGAAAATAGGTATCACATTTGCCATTTTCCACTTATCTGGCACCATGCCAGTTTGTAGTGATATGTTGAAAAGATTAGCCAAAGGTGTGCTAAGCTCCTCTTTACATTCCTTTAGAACCCTTGCATACAGTTCATCAGGGCCTGGGGATTTGTTAGGTTTTAATTTATCTATTTGCCTAAGGACCATATCACTTGTGACCCTAATCGTGCACAGTTTATTATCGTCCTGTTTTACATAATTTATCATTACTGGAATATCGCTGGTATCCTCCTGTGTAAAAACTGAGAGGAAGTATGTGTTAAAAATTCTACACATTTCCTTATCACTGTCAGTGAGCTGACCCGAGGAACTTTTGAGTGGGCCTATCTTGTCCCTGATCTTACTTCTGTATACCTGAAAGAATTCTTTTGGGTTAGTCTTCGATTCTCTTGCAACTTTAACCTCATAATCTCTTTTTGCTTTTCTAATTCCCTTTTTTATTTCTCTCTTTAACTGAATATATCGATTTCTTAATTGCCCCTCTCCTCTTTTGATTTGCCTATATATGACCAATCAGATATTTTAATCTATTGTTCATCCATTTAGGATCATTTTTGTTTGATCTGATTTCCCTATTTGGAACATAATTTGACTGAGCAGCTAGAACTATGCCCTGGAAAGCATCATATCGGCAACCATCACCACCCACCTGACCCTTAGTCAGGTCATTCCAGTTCAGCCCACCTAAGTAATTTTTCAGTCCTATGAAATCAGCCAAGCGAAAGTCAGGGACAGAGACTTGATTATCATTATTAGGGGAATTCCATGATATATTAAAACTGAGTGATTTGTGATCACTTTCTACAAGCTCATCATTAACCTCAAGATTATTAATTAGTGTTTCCCTACTGGCAAGAACCAAGTCAAGGAGGTTATTTCCTCCAGTTGACTCTGTCACAAACTGTTTTAAAAAACAATCCTGGATCGTATCAAGAAAGTCACCTGACTCTAAATTTCCTGTCAAATTGCTCCAGTCAATCTGTCTGTAGTTGAAATCTCCCATTACCACAACATTTTCGTATGTAGATGCCTTACGAATTTCGTCCCATAGAAGTTTACTGCACTCCCTTTCAAGATTTGGGGCCCTGTAAATCACACCCAAAATTAGTTTTTCTCGGCCCTCGAGAAGCTGTAACCAAACAGATTCAGTGGCTGACGCTTCTACTTTTATATCTTGTCTAACACAACAGTTTAAATTGTCTCTGACATACATCGCTACTCCACCACCCTTCCTGTTGACCCTGTCAGTGTGGAATAATTTATAGCCTTGTATGTGACATTCAGAGGGCATCTCTCTATCTTTCAGATTGAGCCAGGTCTCTGTTATAGCAATAATATCTATGTTTCCTGCACTTGCAATTAATCTTAGCTCATCTATCTTATTTCTTACACTCCTGCTATTAGTATAGTAAACCTTAAGGGAGCTAGTCCCTTGCTGTCCTCTGCTGTCCCCCTTTGTTTGCTGACCTGATCTATTGTCTTTATTTATAACTTCATGCTGAATGCCTTTTATACATTTACTGATTCCAACCCTAGTGTTGCAACCTGCTTGTTTCCCACACACACCCATACCTCTATCTACTATCAGTTTAAAATCATAGGCATTTCACCAATGGCCTTCTCAATTGAGTTTGCAAGTGCTACCACCCCAGCCCCAGAGAGATGTACCCCATCCCTTGCATACATATCATGTTTGCCATAAAAGTTGTTCCAGTTGTCAATGAATGGGATTGCAAGTTCCTTGCAGTATCTGTCTAGCCAGCAATTTACACCAATTGCCCTAGACAACCATTCATTTCCTACTCCCCTTCTAGGCAAGACGCTACATATGATTGGGACCCCTCCCTTAGACTTAATGAAATCTATAGCTGACCTGTACTTCCCTAGCAGCTCTTCTCTCCTACCCTTCCCAACATCATTTCCACCAGCACTGAGACAAATAATGCGCTCGTTCCCATTACCTGACATGATATTATCCAGCCTGTCAACTATGTCCCCAACACCATCTCCAGGGAAGCACACTCTATCTCTCATCTTCTTATTCCTATTACAAAAAGCACGGTCAATATATCTTACCTGAGAGTCACCAACCACAAGAATGCGCTTACCTCTGTTAGCAGGGGCAGTAGTACCCTTACCTTCACTGGCCACTGAAGTACATTCATCCTGAAGAACAGAGAAGCGATTTCCTACCTTCAGATCTTCACTCTCAACTTTCCTTATTCTGATTCTCCTCCCATTACTGGTTACCACTCGCCACTTGTAGCAGGTGCTGGACTGCACCTCACTGCTAGAAGCCTCATTCCCCACAACTCCAGCCACCTCACACTCTCCCAGACCCACTGAGGTGGACCTTCAGCCTCCTAATCTCCTCCTGGAGAAGCAAGACCTCCTCCTTCAACTCTCCAACCTCAATTTTTAATCGCTTTATCGCATCTTTTCTTAAAGGTATGTATGGATCCTGCCTCCATTACATCACACTTCGGATTGTTTCACTTCCTGACAACTCTGTGACCAATGAAATACTTCCTAACATTACTGTGACTTATCTGAGTTTTCAACTTCCAGTTGTGACCCCTTGTTGCTGAGTCCTATCTCTGAAATATCCTGTCCATATCCGCCTTGTCAGTACCTTTCAGTATTTCATGTCTTATAATGTTTTCCGTATCCTTCCTGTCCTCCAGTGCTGTCAGATTGATTTCCCCTTAAACTTTCCTCGTAGAACATTCCCCCTTATCTCCGGGACTAGTCTTTGTTGCAAACTTGGCGGGATTGAACTCCAGGAGCCAGTTGCTAGACCAGGCCTGTAGCCTGTCCAGATCCTTTTGTAGTCCGATTGAATTCTGTCTCGCCTACATATTTCTTGGGACAGAACCCACAGGGGATAGTGTAGACGCCTGCTGTAGAAGTTAGAGGTGTGGGGCTGCGTTTCGTAGTGAGGTCTTTGATAGATGATGTGTTTATGGTGGAAACGTTGATGTTACTCATAGCAAGTGCCCGGCGAGTATTCGTGGCAACATCGCCACATGGGAGTACTATGAACTGTTTAGGGGGCTGTTCCATGGGCGGTTTGTTGAGGATAGCTTGTGCCTTGAGTCTGCAATCTCGGATGAAGAAAGATGGGAACTGAAGACGTGTAAAGACTTGTGTTATGTAAGTGCATTCTTCTTCTAGAAAACAAGGGCTGGAGATGCGAATAAATACCGACAAGTTGGTTTAGAAAGACACGTAAGCAAACACTATAACATATTTATTAGAAAACGTTTCGGTCCTGGGACCTTGATCACTTCTAACATACAGAGGTAGAAAGACATTATATATATAGGCGGAGAGTGAGATGTGACGCACGTGACCTGAGGGATGTCATAAGAACATAAGAATGGAGGAACACTGTAGAAGGCCTACTGGCCTGAATGAGCATCGAAATGCCTCTAACAGAGACGATGTAAGGTACGCCTGTGTCCTCCACAGAGACTCCACGGGGCATTTGATGAACTGGAACGAGGCACAACTCGTTCTCACCGAACCAGACCTCAGACGCCGACGGTGCCAAGAAGCCTCACTAATCGCCGTCACCGACACTATAGAACGCAACACTGGAAACTACAAAATTTCAAAAACATTGGCATACATGATACTTAAGCAGCACCAACCCAACAACACAGGAGTCACATGATTTCATCGTCTACCCGTCCTCATCATAGGTAGAGGTTGTTTTGATAAGGACCTGCCTCGCATGGGCCAGTAGGCCTTTACAGTGTTCCTCCATTCTTATGTTCTTATGACATTCCTCAGGTCACGTGCGTCACATCTCACTCTCCGCCTATATATATATAATGTCTTTCTACCTCTGTATGTTAGAAGTGATCAAGGTCCCAGGACCGAAACGTTTTCTAATAAATATGTTATAGTGTTTGTTTACGTGTCTTTCTAAACCAGTGTCAGTATCCTACGGATGTCCCATATAATTGTTGTGTGTGCTCATCAGCTAGCTCCTGGTCCCTTGTAATTTTTCTCTAGTGTCCCTGTCTTCAGGTGAGGCGATATATTCGATAGGTAATAATTGATGGGCGTACTGTAGTAGTGCCAGCTGGTGGGTGTACTGTAGTAGTGCCAGCTGGTGGGTGTACTTATCGTGATTGGGTGGCTGTGCAATGGAGGATGAATGATAAGGCTTCGGAGGCTCCTTACTTTATTTGGCTTCGTGGTACACAGACATTGTGTTTAATTAAGTTGCCCATTCCCGGAGGGCCATGGCCGCGAGGAAGAGTGGAGCTGTTGCCTCTAGGATGCCTGTGAGCGCCAGGCAAGTCTGGGTATGCCTACTTAAAGGCGTGCCCTCTGGTGGAAACCTTCGAAACTAGCCATGTAGCCTTACAGTCTACATATTATAATAGTGCCAGCTGGTGAGTGTACTGTATTAATGTCAGCTGGTGGTGTACTGTAGGAGTGTCAGCTGGTGGCTGTAGTAGTAGTGTCAGCTGGTGGGTGTACTGTAGTAGTGCCAGCTGGAGGGTGTACTGTAGTGCCAGCTGGTTACCTGGAGGTTACCTGGAGGTTACCTGGAGGTTATTCCGGGGATCAACGCCCCCGCGGCCCGGTCCATGACCAGGCCTCCCGATGGATCAGGGCCTGATCAACTAGGCTGTTACTGCTGGCCGCACGCAGTCCAACGTACGAGCCACAGCCCGGCTGATCCGGCACTGACTTTAGGTATCTGTCCAGCTCTCTCTTGAAGGCAGCCAGGGGTTTATTGGCAATTCCCCTAATGCTTGATGGGAGGCTGTTGAACAGTTTTGGGCCCCGGACACTTATGGTGTTTTCTCTTAGTGTACCAATGGCGCCCCTACTTTTTATTGGCGGCATTTTGCATCGCCTGCCCAGTCTTTTACTTTCGTATGGAGTGATTTCTGTGTGCAGATTTGGGACCATTCCTTCCAAGATTTTCCAAGTGTAGATTATGATATATCTCTCCCTCCTGCGTTCCAACGAGTACAAGTCAAGTGCTTCCAAGCGTTCCCAGTAGTTAAGGTGCTTGACAGAACTTATACGTGCAGTAAAGGATCTCTGTACACTCTCAAGATCTGCGATTTCACCTGCTTTGAATGGAGATGTTAATATACAGCAGTATTCCAGCCTAGAGAGAACAAGTGATTTGAAAAGGATCATCATGGGCTTGGCATCTCTCGTTTTGAAAGTTCTCATTATCCATCCTATCATTTTCTTTGCACGTGCGATCGTGGCACTGTTGTGATCCTTGGAAGTGAGTGCACTGGTGGGTGCACTCCTACAGTATTGCCAGCTGGTGGGTGTACTACAGTAGTGCCAGCTGGTGGGTGTACTCCTACAGTAGTGCCAGCTGGTGGGTGTACTCCTACAGTAATAGTGCCAGCTGGTGGGTGTACTCCTACAGTAGTAGTGCCAGCTGGTGGGTGTACTCCTACAGTAGTAGTACCAGCTGGTGGGTGTACTACAGTAGTAGTGCCAGCTGGTGGGTGTACTACAGTAGTGCCAGCTGGTGGGTGTACTACAGTAGTGTCAGCTGGTGGGTGTACTACAGTAGTGCCAGCTGGTGGGAGTACTACAGTAGTGCCAGCTGGTGGGTGTACTCGTACAGTAGTAGTGCCAGCTGGTGGGTGTACTCCTACAGTAGTGCCAGCTGGTGGGTGTACTACAGTAGTGCCAGCTGGTGGGTGTACTACAGTAGTAGTGCCAGCTGGTGGGTGTACTACAGTAGTAGTGCCAGCTGTTGGGTGTACTACAGAAATAGTGCCAGCTGGTGGGTGTACTCCTACAGTAGTAGTGCCAGCTGGTGGGTGTACTACAGTAATAGTGCCAGCTGGTGAGTGTACTACAGTAGTGCCAGCTGGTGGGTGTACTACAGTAGTGCCAGCTGGTGGGTGTACTACAGTAGTGCCAGATGGTGGGTGTACTACAGTAGTAGTGCCAGCTGGTGGGTGTACTACAGTAGTAGTGTCAGCTGGTGGGTGTACTACATAGTGCCAGCTGGTGGGTGCACTACAATAGTAGTGCCAGCTGGTGGGTGCACTACAGTAGTACCAGCTGGTGGGTGTACTACAATAGTAGTGCCAGCTGGTGGGTGCACTACAATAGTGCCAGCTGGTGGGTGTACTACAGTAGTAGTGCCAGCTGGTGGGTGTACTCCTACAGTAGTAGTGCCAGCTGGTGGGTGTACTACAGTAGTAGTGCCAGCTGGTGGGTGTACTCCTATAGTAGTGCCAGCTGGTGGGTGTACTACAGTAGTAGTGCCAGCTGGTGGGTGTACTACAGTAGTAGTGCCAGCTGTTGGGTGTACTACAGTAGTAGTGCCAGCTGTTGGGTGTACTACAGAAATAGTGCCAGCTGGTGGGTGTACTCCTACAGTAGTAGTGCCAGCTGGTGGGTGTACTACAGTAATAGTGCCAGCTGGTGAGTGTACTACAGTAGTGCCAGCTGGTGGGTGTACTACAGTAGTGCCAGCTGGTGGGTGCACTACAGTAGTAGTGGCAGCTGGTGGGTGTACTACAGTAGTAGTGCCAGCTGGTGGGTGTACTACAGTAGTGCCAGCTGGTGGGTGTACTGCAGTAGTGCCAGCTGGTGGGTGCACTACAGTAGTAGTGCCAGCTGGTGGGTGCACTACAGTAGTAGTGCCAGTTGGTGGTTGCACTACAGTAGTAGTGCCAGTTGGTGGGTGTACTACAGTAGTAGTGCCAGCTGGTGGGTGTACTCCTACAGTAGTAGTGCCAGCTTGTGGGTGTACTACAGTAGTGCCAGCTGGTGGGTGTACTACAGTAGTGCCAGCTGGTGGGTGCACTACAGTAGTAGTGCCAGCTGGTGGGTGTACTACAGTAGTAGTGCCAGCTGGTGGGTGTACTACAGTAGTAGTGCCAGCTGGTGGGTGTACTCCTACAGTAGTAGTGCCAGCTGGTGGGTGTACTACAGTAGTAGTGCCAGCTGGTGGGTGTACTACAGTAGTGCCAGCTGGTGGGTGTACTACAGTAGTGCCAGCTGGTGGGTGCACTACAGTAGTAGTGGCAGCTGGTGGGTGTACTACAGTAGTAGTGCCAGCTGGTGGGTGTACTACAGTAGTACCAGCTGGTGGGTGTACTACAGTAGTAGTGCCAGCTGGTGGGTGTACTACAGTAGTAGTGCCAGCTGGTGGGTGCACTACAGTAGTAGTGCCAGTTGGTGGGTGCACTGCAGTAGTAGTGCCAGCTGATGGGTGCACTACAGTAGTAGTGCCAGCTGGTGGGTGTACTCCTACAGTAGTAGTGCCAGCTTGTGGGTGTACTACAGTAGTAGTGCCAGCTGGTGGGTGTACTCCTACAGTAGTAATGCCAGCTGGTGGGTGTACTCCTACAGTAGTAGTGCCAGCTGGTGGGTGTACTACAGTAGTAGTGCCAGCTGGTGGGTGTACTACAGTAGTGCCAGTTTGTGGGTGTACTACAGTAGTGCCAGCTGGTTGGTGTACTCCTACATTAGTGCCAGCTGGTGGGTGTACTCCTACAGTAGTAGTGCCAGCTGGTGGGTGTACTATAGTAGTGCCAGCTGGTGGGTGCACTCCTACAGTAGTGCCAGCTGGTGGGTGTACTACAGTAGTAGTGCCAGCTGGTGGGTGTACTACAGTAGTGCCAGCTTGTGGGTGTACTACAGTAGTAGTGCTAGCCCGTGGGTGTACTTTAGTAGTGCCAGCTGGTGGGTGCACTACAGTGTTAGTGCCAGCTGGTGGGTGTACTACAGTAGTAGTGCCAGCTGGTGGGTGTACTCCTACAGTAGTAGTGCCAGCTTGTGGGTGTACTCCTACAGTAGTAGTGCCACCTGGTGGGTGTACTACAGTAGTGCCAGCTGGTAGTGTACTATAGTAGTGCCAGCTGGTGGGTGTACTACAGTAGTAGTGCCAGCTGGTGGGTGTACTACAGTAGTGCCAGCTTGTGGG
>NC_091330.1:13791141-13896141 GCF_038502225.1 Cherax quadricarinatus
CTTGAAAGTGAGATCCTCAGACATTACTACTACCAGGTCCCTTACATTATTTTTCCGCTCTATTGTATGGCCAGAGTTTGTTCTAGTTATTATCTCCTCCAGTTTTCCATAACGGAGTAGTTGGAATTTGTCCTCATTGAACATCATATTGTTTCCTGTTGCCCACTGGAAAACTTTGTTTATATCTTCTTGGAGGTTAACCGCGTCCCCAGCAGATGACAGCCTCATGCAGATCCTAGTATCATCCGCAAAGAATGATACGGTGCTGTGGGTTACATCTCTGTGATATGAGAATGAGGAACAGGATGGGGGCGAGTACTGTGCCTTATGGAACAGAGCTCTTCACTATGGCAGCCTCCGATTTAACTCTGTTGACCACTGCTCTTTGTGTTCGATTGGTTAGGAAGTTGAAGATCCATCTCCCCACTTTTCCAGTTATTTCTTTGGCACGTATTTTGTGCGCTATTACGCTATGATCCCACTTGTCAAACGCCTTTGCAAAGTATGTGTATATTGTATCTGCATTCTGATTTTCTTCAAGTGCATCCAAGGCCATGTCATAGTGATCCAGTAGTTGTGAGAGACAGGAGCGACCTGCCCTGAACCCATGTTGCCCTGGATTGTGCAGTTTTGGGGAATCCGGGTGATTTGCAATCCTGCTTCTTAGCACTCTTTCAAATATTTTTATGTTGTGGGACGTTAGAGCTATTGGTCTATAGTTCTTAGCTAATGTTTTGCTGCCACCTTTATGGAGTGGGGCTATATCCGTTGTTTTAAGTGACTGGAATTTCACCCACGTCCACGCTCCTCCTTCATAGTGTACTTAGGGCACGCGAGAGGGGTTTCTTGCAGTTCTTAATGAACACAGAGTTCCACGAGTCTGGGCTGAGTGCATGGGCATATTGTCAATGGCTTTTTCAAAGTCTATCGTAGTGGTTAGGGTAATGTCGGAAATCTGACATACATTTATGGAGTTTTGAGGCTCATTCATGAAGAAATCATTTGGGTCGTCGATCCTCAGACTAATTAGTGGCTCACGAAACACAGAGTCGTACTGAGATTTCAGTATTTCACTCATTTCCTTATTGTCATCTGTGTAAGTCCCATCCTGTCTGAGTAAGGGCCCGATACTAGATGTGGTATTTGCCTTGTTTTTGGCATATGAAAAAATATTTAGAATTTCTTTCAATTTCACTAATAGCTTTAAGCTCCTGTCTCTCCTGGTTCCTGTAAGAGTCCTTTAACTTAAGTTCAATAGTTTCCACTTCCCTGGTCAGTGCCTCCTTCCCTGTATCAGATATTCTAGCTTTCCTGAGGAGCTCAGTGATTCTTCATCGTCTTCTGTAGAGGGAACGTCTTTCTCTCTCCAGTTTACTCCTGCTCTTTTTCTTTCTTAGGGGAATATGCCTAGAACTTGCTTCAGCTGCCAGGAAGTAGATTCTTTCAAGGCACTGGTTTGGATTCATGTTATTTAAGACATCTTCCCAACGTGTTTTATTTAAGACATTTAAAAAATGCACAGTACTCGCCCCCATCCTGCTCCTCATCCTCATATCCGACATAGACAGAGATGTAACCTACAGCACCGTACATCCTTTGCAGACGATACTAGGATCTGCATGAGGCTGTCATCTGCTGAGGACGCGGTTAACCTCCAAGAAGATATAAACAAAGTTTTCCAGTGGGCAACAGTAAACAATATAATGTTCAATGAGGACAAATTCCAACTACTCCGTTATGGAAAACTGGAGGGAATAATAACTAGAACAGAGTATACTACAACAGAGCGGAAAAATAATGTTAGGGACCTGCGAGTGCTAATGTCTGAAGATCTCACTTTCAAGGATCACAACAGTGCCACGATCACAAGTGCAAAGAAAATGATAGGATGGATAATGAGAACGTTCAGAACGAGAGATGCCAAGCCAATGATCCTTTTCAAATCATTTGTTCTTTCTAGGCTGGAATACTGCTGTACATTAACATCTCCGTTCAAAGTAGGTGAAATTGCATATCTAGTGTGTCCAGAGGCTTTTACTGCACGTATAAGTTCTGTCAAGCACCTTAATTACTGGGAACGCCTGTCCTCGTTGGAACGCAGGAGGGAGAGTTATATCTTAATCTACTCTTGGAAAATCCTGGAAGGAATGGTCCCGAATCTGCACACACAAATCACCCCTACGCAAGTAAAAGACTGGGCAGGCGATGCATAATACTCCCAATTAAAAGTAGGGGCGCCATTGGTACACTAAGAGAAAACACCATAAGTGTCCGGGGCCCAAGACTGTTCAACAGCCTCCCACCAAGCATAAGGGGAATTACCAATAAACCCCTGGCTGCCTTCAAGAGAGAGCTGGACAGATACCTAAAGTCAGTGCCGGATCAGCCGGGCTGTGGTTCGTACGTTGGACTGCGTGCGGCTAGCAGTAACAATCTGGTTGATCAGGCCCTGATCCACCGGGAAGCCTGGTCGTGGACCGGGCCGCGGGGGCGTTGATCCCCGGAATAACCTTCAGGTAGAATCCAGGCTGGTCTTAGTTACCACTTGTTAAATGCACTTATCGATAGACACTTGCCGGCGCCGCCTCTTTTTTTTGTGTGTGTACTCACCTAGTTGTGGTTGCAAGGGTCAAGTCACAGCTCCTGGCCCCGCCTCTTCATTGGTCGCTACTGGGTCTCTCCCCCTGCTCCATGAGCTTTATCATACCTCTTTTTGTGTGTGTGTACTCACCTATTTGTGGTTGCAGGGGTCGATCATAGCTGTGTGTGTGTGTGCGCGCGCGCGCGCGCGCGCGTGCGTGTGTGTGTGTGTGTGTGTGTGTGTGTGTGTGTGTGTGTGTGTGTGTGTGTGTGTGTGTGTGTGTGTGTGTGTGTGTGTCGGGGGAGTGGAAGGGGGTGATATTAACAATGGGGAGGGAATAAGTTGCCTAATGAGACGCGTGTCTTTCCAGGCCACTGCCGGGGAGAGGGAGGAAAGTGTGATCGGGGACTTTCCTTGAGGCGTTTGTCTCTGAGATGACAGATTTTTCTCTAAGGTGAGAGATTTTTCTCTGAGGTGAAATATTTTCTTGCGGTAGGAGAATTTTCTTTGAGGTGCTGAGGATAGATAAAAAAAAGGGGGGGGGAGGGTGTTGAAAGGGGAGTAAGAGACGAACGAGGGGTGTCTTGGAGGGAGGGTATCATTACGAAGGTTAGTGGTGAAGGTGTGGTGTCGAGTGTGGCCGAGGTAGAGAGCGAGGGGAAGGCATCCTTGAAACAAGGGAACGATGGGGAAATAAAAGGGGGGAAAGTATTTTAATGACGAAAGGAAGAGATAGAGGGAATGAGTAAGGGGAAGTGAAGAGAGGAAGAAATGTTGAAGAGGGGAGAGATGAGAGAGGGAGAGGAAATGAGGTATAGAGAGTGATGGGGGGAGGTAAGTGTGACAGTGGAGGGAGTGGAGTACAGTGATGGAGGAGGGAGGTAGTTGAGATAGTAGAGGGAGAGGGAGTGGACTATAGAGAGTAACGAAAAAGGGAAGGAGGGTGTAACAGAAATAGAGCGTCACACTTGAAAATGATTTGTTAATTATGAAAGTGAAAACTACTTGCAGCCTGTGGGATGCGTGGTGGGTGGGGGTCTAGCTGCCTGCTGGACACCTCAGTTGTGATGGTAACCCCCTCTTCCCTTCACACACCCTCACCCTGGAAGCACACCTGATCTCCCTTCCCCCTTTCCCACGTGATTATGTGCTGTGGAGAGAGTTTGGAGGGCGTGAAAGGTTGGCGAAAGGGATGGAGGGGTAGTGTAAGGCGAGTGGAGGGATGGGGAAGGAGTGTGTGTGTGTGTGTGTGTAGGAACAATGGCATCTCTGATGCAACATCCACCAGGACAAACAACTGACACCATCTGACTCTTGTTTAGCCGCCTCACGGGGCCTCAGAGATGCGCCTGGCTTGCCTACATAACACAACGCACGTGCGCACTTCCACAACGCAACAATTGCGAAGTGCTTTAGTAGGCCTACCGCCCACATTGTCAGATCTTACTCACATCCAGATGAACCCTTGCTGGAATGCTTGTCGAAATCCTCATTACCATGCTGAAGTCTCCCAGGTCAGGCTGACACAGCTAAAGTCTCCCAGGTCAGGCTGACACAGCTAGTCTCCCAGCTCAGGCTGACACAGCTAAAGTCTCCCAGCTCAGGCTGACACAGCTAAAGTCTCCCAGCTCAGGCTGACACAGCTAAAGTCTCCCAGCTCAGGCTGACACAGCTAAAGTCTCCCAGCTCAGGCTGACACAGCTAAAGTCTCCCAGCTCAGGCTGACACAGCTAAAGTCTCCCAGCTCAGGCTGACACAGCTAAAGTCTCCCAGCTCAGGCTGACACAGCTAAAGTCTCCCAGCTCAGGCTGATACAGCTAAAGTCTCCCAGCATAGGCTGACACAGCTAAAGTCTCCCAGCACAGGCTGACACAGCTAAAGTCTCCCAGCACAGGCTGACACAGCTAAAGTCTCCTAGCTCAGGTTGACACAACCAAAGTGTCCCAGCTGAGGCTGACACAACTGGTCTCCCAGCTCAGGCTGACACATTTCAAGACCTTGTATGAGCCCCATCCTTCGTGAGAGAATGTGACAGCTTTTGTCCCTACTGTGTAATTATCGTATAAATAGGTAGCAGCGCGCTGCTGATGTAGTGGTTACGGTTGCGGTGTTGAGGGGTGGACGGGGGCAAGGTCGTCAGTGTAGTAGGTAGGTGTCTTTATCACTTGGAAGGAGCCAGGTACATCCTGCAGCGGGAAGGACCTTCTAGTGGGGCAGAGAAGTGGAAGGCCTCCGGGGGTATCCTCCATTACCCACTCCTTCCATCAATTTCCTACCCCCCATCCTTTTGCTGCCTGCAGCGTTGACCCTCACGCATACCTAAGCCAAAGTGAGAGTTCCTTTCGGCTTGCTGGGGGCGGAAGAGTTCTGCTGCTGCTGCTGCTGCTGCTGCTGCTGCTGCTGCTGCTGCTGCTGCTGCTGCTGCTGCTGCTGCTGCTGCTGCTGCTGCTGCTGCTGCTGCTGCTGCTGCTGCTGCTGCTGCTGCTGCTGCTGCTGCTGCTGCTGCTGCTGCTGCTGCTGCTGCTGCTGCTGCTGCTGCTGCTGCTGCTGCTGCTGCTGCTGCTGCTGCTGCTGCTGCTGCTGCTGCTGCTGCTGCTGCTGCTGCTGCTGCTGCTGCTGCTGCTGCTGCTGCTGCTGCTGCTGCTGCTGCTGCTGCTGCTGCTGCTGCTGCTGCTGCTGCTGCTGCTGCTGCTGCTGCTGCTGCTGCTTCTTTATTACCTAGGATACCCCCCCCCCCAGAAAACCAAGAAACTTATTTCTATTGGGGTTCTGCTGTTACTGCTGCCGTGGTTGCTGCTACTATTGTTGTTACTGCTGCCGTGGTTGGTGTTATTGATGTTATGGTGGTGGTGAGAAGTGTGGTGTGGTGGGGAGGGAAGCTTGCTCCAGTTTCCCAGTAGTTACTAACGGTGACGCCTTGTGCCTGATAGCACCACACCGTCACCACTCCCCCCCTGGAGTGTCAGGGGATCCAGATGACCTACTCTCCAGAATACTGAAGAAAACACAAACGTCGCAGTAATGGTTTTATTGAGGCAACATTGAGTCCTTTTATCTGACTTGAAACGTTTGTCCCTATAAAAGCTTGCTTAGCAACATATATTCTTGACCAGTGAGCTTGTGCTGGGACCGGAAGCCTACAGATATGTCAGACAATTACACAGGTATTCCCAAGCCTGAAGTGTGCCTCTCTGGGTGTACTTCTTCCATGAGTATGATGATAATCAACTTGTTCTTATGGTACAGCGCTGGGCCAGGACCACGGTTCGAGTCTTCATCCCATCTTTTGTTTATTCAGTGACAGTCGTTCATTGCGACTTGAGATCCTATGCTTGTTCGTAATATATTTAGCAGGTTAAAATCACCTGATGTGAATCGTAACTAGTGTTTTTGTAAATTACTGCCCTTGTTACTTAGTGGCAAATGAGAGTCTTGCCTGCCTTCAAGAGGGAGCTGAACAGATACCTAGAATCAGTACCCGATCAGCCGGGCTGTGGTTCGTACGTTGATCAGGCCCTGATCCACCAGGAGGACTAGTGAAGGACTGGGCAGCGGGTGCGTTGACCCCCGGAACACCCTCCAGGTA
Source organism: Cherax quadricarinatus (assembly GCF_038502225.1). Lineage (NCBI taxonomy): Eukaryota > Metazoa > Arthropoda > Malacostraca > Decapoda > Parastacidae > Cherax > Cherax quadricarinatus. The sequence goes on from NC_091330.1 coordinate 13,797,309, forward strand.
GACTCCAGGCAGATAGCAGTTTTGAGTCGCATCCTGGGGGAGGAGGTAAAAAGAGTTACAGTTGATTGGCTTTCTTGGGTTATTCTTCACCAGGTGCCAGATCAACCAGGCTGTGATGGAACAAAGTCGCATCCTTCCTTCCCACGTGTCCTCTTAGCTCATTAATTTCAGTTCACTTCGTCCCTTCCCGTATTGTCATCGCATCAATCATGGGACTAGTTTAGTTGCAAACCTCTGGAAATTCTTAAGGTTATGAAGAGAGAAAGAGGAGAAGAGGAAGATGATGCTTGCCAAGTAGTTAGAGTTGTCATTGTGTATATATTGCTTGAAGACCACTGAACACACACTCTTTACAAAGACTGTCTTATTTTCATTGTGCTGCGCTACACCAGTATGACAGCGTCTGGGGTGCGAAGAGTAACTGTGCCTTCAGGGGGGCCTTCAGCCAATCAAAAAAAAAAACTGCCTCTCCTAAGCTCTCCAAATGAAAATAGTAGTAATAATAATAATAATAATCATAACACTGCTTCAACCAGATAGCCACGCCTAAGATCAAAGAAATATATACAAAATGGAAATAAAAGGACCCCAATGGAAATAAGTCACTCTGTCTGACTTTTTTGAGTTATCCTAAGTTCTCTACACATATGCTGCTATGTATGATAATTCTATGTAACTGTATTTATGTATACCTGAATAAACTTACTTATACTTGCCCTGGACATGAAGTTGTGCTTGTATCGTTTTCTACTTCAACAATGCTCGTACGTTTTCTCTCTGCAAGTGTTGGGATAACTCATCTCAAGTGCACTCACTGTCAAGTAACTAAACAAGTATTTCTTAACTTCACAAAAGGTTACGTTGCTACAATGACCTTATATAATAACTTCTGTAGAAATTAACCTGGGATAACCAGCAGAGTCAAACACTGTCTCTTACTTTGGCGTCCAGCAATATGTCCTTTAAATTGCTCTTGTTATAATAAGGTTAGGTAAGTTTTCTAAGGTTGTTTTGATACAAAATTAATAATTCTTTCATTACCATAAATGAAAAATGTATATCTTTAAACGTATAAAAGAAAATTTTGGAAAGGACTTAATTTTAAATAAGTTCTTGCTAACTGACCAGTTTTACCTAATCGGCACGTGCGCGCGACACACACACACACACACACACACACACACACACACACACACACACACACACACACACACACACACACACACACACACACACACACACACCTACACACACACCTACACACACACCTACACACACACCTACACACACACCTACACACACCTACACACACCTACACACACCTACCTACCTACCTACCTACCTTAGTAAGCATATATACATGCTGTTTTTATCCAGTACTCATATTAATATTTTTTTGGTGTATGTGTGTTTTTTTGTTTTATCCATGTTTTTCATGGAAATACACTATGGAGGAGATGGGTAGTTTTTATACTAATGCGTGATTGGGGTCGTGGTAGAGGTCATTGATGCAGCTAATAGCTTTGTAGTGGTTATTTCTGGTGGTAGTGGTGACGGGGGTGATCATGTGCCAGGTCTCCTGTCATCCATGGCCAACTTTGACACATGAAAACTGACTACTGCACGGGGAACTGTGTAAAATGTGTTGGTTGTGTCGTACTTGCATTGCGAGGTTCAATGAGGCTTCGGAGGCTTCTTACTTTATTTGGAATGTCGTGGGGTGCACAGGCAGTATGTTAACTGCCCATCCAGTAGGCCTTGTTGACTGAGTGAAGGCCGCTGCGAGAGTGAGCGAGAGGCAGGTCTGGGCATACTGAAGTGGCATAGGCCTATAGGTGGCAGCACGAGCATGGCACAAAATATGAACTCAGCTGGCAGACAACATAGACTGTCTATGCAGACAGTACAGGCTGTCTACAAGTGTCAATATGTGGTGGTTGTAGTGTCATTATACACAGTTATAATAGTGGTTGATGACGTACCAGGAATTGGAAAATATAATGTCCTGGACACTGTACAGATTATTTTGTGCTTCCTATGTACAGTAATTTTGAAATCAAGAATTATATTGTATTGTATGTTGCCTTCAATACTGCAAGTAAATACCGTAAATTTTGACAAGATGCAGAGCTAAGTATGTCTACTTGTGGAAATTAAATACATCAGTAAACAAACAGTTACAATTATAAAACACACATACACACGTAGTAACAGAAAAATTATTTTATTCAACATTTATAAACATGCAGTAATACAAGAGGTTTTTATTCAATATTTATACATGTGGTGCCGAATATGTAAAACTTACGATCTTGGCTTAAATAGCAACACTCATCTTGCCATATAAGGCAAGCGAAAATTTGTGTATGTAATAATTTCGCAGAAATTATTCTGAACATAGCAGAAAAAAAAATATATATATATTTCTTTGTGTCTGTTCATTATTAAATTATTGTGAACGTATCTAAAATATATTTAGTTGGATTAGGCTAAATTAAATTGTGCTTGTTATAATTAGGTTAGGTAAGTTTTCTAAGATTCTTTTGGTGCAAAATTATAAGTTTTTACATTAACATTAATGAAAAAAATATATCTTTAAACGTGTAAGAGAAAATTTTAGAAAGGACTTAATTTTAAATGAGTTCTTGCTAATTGATCAGTTTTACCTATTAGGCACGACACACACATGTAGTAACAATCTTTTATTCAATATTTATACATATGGTGATAAAGTTATTCAGGTACAGGAAGCCAAGAAGTTTTGTTCAACATTTATATGAATACAAAAAATGTGTTCTCTTCTTTGTTTATTCTTATCTTCCCTTAAAGTTAATGTTTTTTAATGTGTTATCTCTTCTTTGTTTATTTTTATCATCTTGCCTTCGCTTTCAGGTAAGAGATCATGGATGTGGTAAGATAGGGCTATGTGGCGAGTGTCCACCTCGTCCTCCACCAGCGCCAGGGGATTGTGATTCACAGGTAAGATTATTGGTAAGCCTTGATAACAGCACACCTGTTGGGTGTTAAAGTGGCAGCCTTGCACCTGATACCTTGATGCCTAGCTTATCTGTTCTCTGTCTGACGGGAAAAAAAAACAAGTTTTGAAAGAGAGCTTAGAGTAGTGTGTGTGTACTCACCTAGTTGCGGTTGCAGGGGTCGATTCACAGCTCCTGGCTCCGCCTCTTTAATGGTCGCTACTAGGTCACTCTTCCTGCTCCATGAGCTTTATCATACCTCTTGTTAAAGCTATGTATGGATCCTTCCTCCATTACATCACTTCCCAGACTATTCCACTTTCTGACAACTCTGTGACTGAAGAAATACTTCCTAACATGTGTGTGTGTGTTTATGTATATGTGTACATGTGTGTGTGTGTGTGTGTGTGTGTGTGTGTGTGTGTGTGTGTAGGCAGTTGGCGAGGTCCCAGTGTGGTTATTGTGTTGGTAGCCTGCACGTCTGTGCCATCTTCCTCACCTGCCCAGTATCCGTGTTCATGCCCTGGTGTTAACGCCGCCGCAACTGGCCGAGCCTCTACGAAGCGAGTGCATTGAGCTAAACTGGTGGACCGGTAAGCCAGCGGAAGGCCTAGGTCGAATGATTAAAAGTTCCAACGGCTGGTCATCATCTAAGGCCCACGTCGGGAAACACTTGTCCTGTTTCCTGACGAACCTTACCTAACAACAGTAAGCGCAGGTTTTCACGGGCACCAGCGACCTTCCCCATCATGTAACCGCATCAGTGACTGTTGTTTATCCATCAAGAAGATACAAAAGTCTGGGAGATGCTCTCCGATAAATAGCTGACAGCACTAGGAGCCTATTATATGTGTGGATACAGTGACAGAAAAGTATCTGAGAAATAGATACAATAAATGGCAGTGGATTGAAATGAGAATATAAGAAATAGTTATGTACTACCAGTCAGTGTTTGCATGTACGTCATAACTAGGTAGTTGAACAACAGGAAAACAATACGGTGAAAGACGCAACTTTCCCATAACTTTGATGAGTTTCAGGGGTCTTTCTATTCCCGGAGCCCGGCCATGGGCCAGGCTCGTCTTGTGCTAGAAAAAAGAACATGACCTCAGACCAGGTAGGGAGGGTAGAGCAACCCTCGAAACCTGTCACAGGTATGTCCGTAAGACTGTCTCTTCAGCGTAGTTTACAAGAAAGCGGTGCAGTGAAAGGCCTAACTTTCTGCGTATGGGCTGAGGTTTTTGAGGGTGTAAGTGATGCTCATATTAGTAATATTACCAGTATCATAAATAAGATATTCGAAGGAGGCAAGTGTTACACTGGTAATGATTATTATACATTCAGCGCCAAAGCTAATGCAGGTGTCATGCTCCAGTGCCCATAAAGTCAGGTACTTTCAAGGCATAAAACAAGCTTTAAATTGAAATTACTGGCTTTACTTCGTAATCTTCAAAAACAAAAAATGGAAGAAGTTAGGAAGGTAACATTGGTAAACAAAGAAAGGAAAGATACTAGTCAGACAAGCGGTCACCAGGGAACAAGGGAAGGGGTTACAAGTGGGTCCTGAAGAACTACACTAAGACGTCTACCGTGGAAAGCTTATTTTGTGGATTTCATTACGTGAAGGTAAATTAACACTGTGTCCTTATACAGAGTAGGTGATCAGGAAGACTCCTATTTAAGTCTGTCTCACTAGCACAAGTGTTGTGCACAAGTGTCAGTGCTTCACATAGTGTCAGTGCTTCACATAGTGTCAGTGCTTCACATAGTGTCAGTGCTTCACATAGTGTCAGTGCTTCACATAGTGTCAGTGCTTCACACTGTCAGTGCTTCACACTGTCAGTGCTTCACACTCTCAGTGCTTCACATAGTGTCAGTGCTTCACACAGTGTCAGTGCTTCACATAGTGTCAGTGCTTCACACTGTCAGTGCTTCACATAGTGTCAGTGCTTCACATAGTGTCAGTGCTTCACATAGTGTCAGTGCTTCACACTGTCAGTGCCTCACATAGTGTCAGTGCTTCACACTGTCAGTGCTTCACATAGTGTCAGTGCTTCACACTGTCAGTGCTTCACATAGTGTCAGTGCTTCACACTGTCAGTGCTTCACATAGTGTCAGTGCTTCACACTGTCAGTGCTTCACATAGTGTCAGTGCTTCACATAGTGTCAGTGCTTCACATAGTGTCAGTGCTTCACACTGTCAGTGCTTCACATAGTGTCAGTGCTTCACATAGTGTCAGTGCTTCACACTCTCAGTGCTTCACATAGTGTCAGTGCTTCACACTGTCAGTGCTTCACACTGTCAGTGCTTCACATAGTGTCAGTGCTTCACACTGTGCCAGTGCTTCACATACTGTCAGTGCTTCACACAGCGCCTGTTCTTCACATAGTGCAAGTGCTTCACATAGTGTAAGTGCTTCACATAGTGCCAGTGGTTCACACAGTGCCAGTGCTTCACATACTGTCAGTGCTTCACACAGTGCCTGTTCTTCACATAGTGCAAGTGCTTCACATAGTGCAAGTGCTTCACATAGTGTAAGTGCTTCACATAGTGCAAGTGTTTCACACAGTGCCAGTGCTTCACACAGTGCCAGTGCTTCACATACTGTCAGTGCTTCACACAGTGCCTGTTCTTCACATAGTGCAAGTGCTTCACATAGTGCAAGTGCTTCACACAGTGCCAGTGTTTCACACAGTGCCAGTGCTTCACACAGTGCCAATTCTTCACATAGTGCCAGTGCTTCACATAGTGTCAGTGCTTCGCATAGTGCCAGTGGTTCACACAGTGCCTGTTCTTCACATAGTGCCAGTGCTTCACACAGTGCCAATTCTTCACATAGTGCCAGTGCTTCACATAGTGTCAGTGCTTCGCATAGTGCCAGTGGTTCACACAGTGCCAGTGCTTCACATAGTGTCAGTGCTTCACACACTACCAGCGCTTCACACAGTACCAGTGCTTCACACAGTGCCAGTGCTTCACATACTGTCAGTGCTTCACACAGTGCCTGTTCTTCACATAGTGCCAGTGCTTCACACAGTGCCAATTCTTCACATAGTGCCAGTGCTTCACACAGTGCCAATTCTTCACATAGTGCCAGTGCTTCACGCAGTGCCAGTTCTTCACATAGTGCCAGTGCTTCACATGTGTGTCACTAGTTTGTCATGGGAAACGAATCTAGAATCTACCAAAAAGATTAAATACAAGATAAACTGTTACAACAGATACACAAGAGTTGAGTGTGAAATGTGTAAGGTGGCATTTCCTCCCCTGCCTGTGCTGTCACCCATGTTGGCACTGACCATCCTTGCCAGTGTTAACACGTTGGCTCTCTGGCACTAAGGGGAAAACTACTTAGTATTCCTTCTGGCGACTCACATAAATTTACATTAGGCAAAAGACTAGTATAGAATCAAGTGTCTTCCTGTTTTGCTTTGGATCTGAATAAGATTTTATGTTTTGAAGTGTTTGTGGGGCATCCCTTACTTTCAGCAGATATACTATGATATTACTCCATCATATTAATAGGAAGCGTATAGTACGGGTGTAGAGTTAACATGGTTGTGTCGGGAGAGTAGTGAATGAGGTGGTGTAGTGAAGGTGTCTGGGTGTCACCAGGGTCTAATGAGTTGTACAGACCGCCTCTCGCTTCTGTCCTTCCTATCAACCCTTCTCACTCTGCATCTTACTTTCTTACCCATCTTCTATCCTTTTCTCCTCATCCGGTCATTTTTGACCCATTCCTTGTTACTACTTATCGCCTGTACATTTCTACCCATCCGCTGTACCTAACCAATCCTCTGTCTCTTGCCCATTCACTGCCCTCTTCAAACTCATTTCCTGTCTCTACCCATCACTTGCCTCCTTCCTGCCCATCCTCTTCCCCCTTTCTACATATCTACTGTCCCTTCCTACACATCCTCTGCCTGTGGAGGGATATACTTTCAGTCAAATAAAGGGCAATGGAGCGAACTTTCCTGGCTGTAAGAGGACATACTACGGGACACAGCAGTGTCGACCAAGGCTCAATATGAGTGTAAACGATTTAGTGGTTATTGCATATGATAACTCGAGTCTTTAATTTTACAATACGATGATGGTTATGTCATATTCAGTGACGCCATGTTATAAGGATATTAGTTGTGGGTGCCAAGGCAATATGTTGGTGTCCTTGCAGGAAAGTGCTGCCAGGTGGTGCCGGATCAGCCGGGCTGTGGCGCGTACGTTGGACTACGTGCGGCCAGCAGTAACAGCCCGGTTGATCAGGCCCTGATCCACCGGGAGGCCTGGTCATGGACCGGGCCGCGGGGACGTTGATCCCAGGAATAACCTCCAGGTAACCTCCAGGTAGGTGAAGTCAGGCGAGCGATGCGTCCGGCCTCGCTCGCCTGACTGACCAAGAGTACTCAGTACTCCACACAACAGGATCGTTAATTGTGTGGGAATTGTTGCCGTGGCGGTTAAGTTGCCCACACTATGCCACCAGCGGTGTCGGTGATACCCCGACAAAGAATTGGAAGTGTACATGAGTATACATGATGTAACTGACAGATGACTCCTGTAGCACAGTTCAGACAATTAATACAAGGTTTGAGTGAGCCTTGTGCTTATTGGTGACAGGATGTTGCTGCAGTGTTAGTGTGACTGTGAGATTGTTATGGTTGTCCTCCAGAGTCTTGTAAAGTAGCACTGCCAGATGCTCACTAAACCCAAGACTCGTAGCGTAAGGCAACCCGTCTCAGTGGCTCAGTAGCCACTAGGGTACCTATGTTCGGTATTTAACCAGACCCATTAATAAAACACATCACGTACTCTCACTCTCTCTCTCTCTCTCTCTCTCACTCTCTCTCACTCTCTCTCACTCTCTCTCACTCTCTCTCATGCCCAAGAGTCCCTACGAGGATTACAATACAAAATAATATCTTTATCCGTTTGATTCTCCGGGGTAATGGCCCCTGCGGCCCGGGTCTAGACCTGGCGTTCTGGTTGATGCTTTAATCAGTCAGACTCTTGGTGCTAGCCTCACGCAGTCCACCATATGCACCACGGCCCGGAAGACCAGGAAATGATTTCAATAACTTGCCAAGTTTTCTCTTAAAGACAGCTGGGAGTCCGTTGATAATTTCATATAATGAAGAGACGTTGAAAAATCTTGGTCCCATTACACTTACTATCTCGAAGCAGTAATTTCAGTGTAGAGATTTCGTGCCAGTCCCTTCAAAATTTTCCATATATAAATTATATTTAGCCTTCGCTCTAGGGACTGATGGGGCCTTGAGGGACTGAACGCATTCCCAATAATTTGGGGGACTTAAGTGATGCGGGCAGTGAATGTTCTCTTTATGTTCTCCAGGTCTGTAATTTTGTTTGTCTTGACAGAGGCTGTTAGTGGGCAACAGTATTTCAGGATAGCGAGAACAAGTGATTTAAAAGAGCATCAAAGTTGGCTTAATACACAAATAACCCTCACACAGGAGAGAGAGAGAGAGAGAGAGAGAGAGAGAGAGAGAGAGAGAGAGAGAGAGAGAGAGAGAGAGAGCTTATGATACGTTTCAATCCGTCTTGGTCATTCATAGGTCACACTGGCAGAAGAAAGTGAGTGAGCCAGTATATATAGGCGAGGAGGATAGGGACGGGAGAAAGAGAGGATGAAAAAGTAGTGGTAATGGTGGTGGTAGTAGTAGTAGTAGTAGTAGTAGTAGTAGGGGGAGTTGGCTTGTCATCTCTTGTTTTGTAGGGGTTAGTTGTTCACCTTATCATTTTCTTCTCATTTGTGATGGTGACACGTGTGATCCTTGAATATAAGTTTTTACATCTTCGCTCTTTTAAGTTCCTTACATTCCTTACAGCCCTCGCTCCAGTCCATGAGCCCCAGTCCATAAAACCCCTCCCACAAGCCGCCGCCCAGTCCATAAGCACCAGCCCACGAGCGCCCGCCCACGCTCTCACTGTCCGTGAGAAGACACGGCCGCCTTCGTTCACAACTGCTTCAGGACAACAAGGTCATCCAGCACGCCTTACGTAGCATGACAAAAACCTGACAACAAACGCCTCCCTCCCTCCCTTTGTGTGGAGAAAAAACAGCAAGTTTTGAAAGAGAACTGAGAGAGTAGTGTGTGTGTGTGTGTGTGTGTGTGTGTGTGTGTGTGTGTGTGTGTGTGTGTGTGTGTGTGTGTGTGTGTGTGTGTGTGTGTGTGTGACTATCTAGATTATTAAATTTTAATGTGGAATAATAAGTGACAGGAACTTAACAATAAAGTAGAGAAACCTTGGACAGGTAATTTACAAGGAACGAGAAGCAGGCGGGGAAGACAGGCTACGATTTTGGGTATATTGTATGTGTTCTTGTATATATGCGAGGCGTTTTTTCTGCGTGCGAAGGAGAGGACAATCACATATCACAGTGGACATGTTGGGCCGAGCTGGAATGTGTGTTAGCATAACAAGCTCAAGGAGTTGGTATAATGTACACAGCATTACTTTAACCACTGCAATGGCTTGCCAGGGTCGTGGAGCAGGAGAGGAGACCAAGGTCAGAGAGAGAGAGAGAGAGAGAGAGAGAGAGAGAGAGAGAGAGAGAGAGAGAGAGAGAGAGAGAGAGAGAGAGAGAGAGAGAGAGAGATTTGGAGATGGAGATGGAGGTGGAGGTGTAGTCATATATGATTGTACAAACACAGACAGGCGTTATACATGGCATATGGTTTAATATCGAACGACGAAGACACAGAGGAGGACAGTAACACTGACACGGACGAGACGAGGAGACAGTGGTGTGGCGATACAGATGTTGTGCCCACCTGTTGGTGTGCTGTGTGGGTGCCAGCCAGAACTACATTGACTGGATCATGGTGGTGGATGCCAGCAGTGGCAACTCATTGGTATGAACATTTTATTCATGTCCCTTTGTTGCTCAATATCACAGTTGGCGACGCTGGCCTTGGAGTGGGCACCTCTGGGACTAGTCGGGTTGCAAACCTTCGAACCTTTTGAAGTAGGCCTACGCCATGTATAATGTGATGGATTCTATAAGTCCCTGAATTCTCTATAGGTTTATTATATTCTCACCTCTTAGGATATATTTTGTCTCCGGTCTTATCTTTTACATTGTTGTTTGGGATTGAACTCCAACAGCTGCTTGTTGAAGTACTTCTCAACTCTTCCAGATCTCCCTGGAGCTTGTCTCTGTTCTCACGGTGGACACACGCAGCTGCCACCCCTTATGTGTAGCAGGGTGGGGGAAGGGGTAGAGAGGGAGAGAAATAGGGAGTGTGTGTGCATGGGGAGGGAGGTAGGGAGTGGACGACAGAGGGATGAGGGTAGGAGGGGAGATGAGTACAGGACGAGGGAAAGCAGTGTGTGGAAGGAGTAGATATGAGGGAAGGAGGGCTAGACATAGTTACTGGGTGTTGCAGCTGCTGCTGGTGGTGCAGTATTGTGGTAGTGAATACAAGTGTGTGGTCAGGAATAAAGCTAGTGTGGGAGTCGTACACCAGGAGTGATCAGCTAGAGCTGCTGAACACTGTTTCACACTCTGGGGTAAGTAGTGTGGTCAGGCTCACATTCTGGTGTTGGTAGCGTTCTTAGCTCACACTGACGTCAGTACACGTCACATGACGTCGGTACAGGCCACACGACATCAGTACAGGTCACAACATCAGGTACACGTCACATGACGTCAGTACAGGTCACACTGACGTCAGTATTCAGTCTGGCATACCGGAGGTGCAAATTCGCCTCCTTCACTTCCAGATAGAACATTTTGCACCACACTGTCGAACTGATTACATTACACTTAATCAGTTCGATTGAAATCTGACCAACACTGTAATCTTAATACATTCTGTAGAGCTCCAGTACTAACCTGAACTCAGTCACTTTATTTTCAAGGATACATATAGTCTTAACAACCTGATACACAGATATACGAGGAATATAATTATTTATTTCACTAATAATGAAGGTATGTAGAAGGTACTTTTGCTGGCGCAGTGCCACGTACAGTGACTAGTTAAGGGTCCAAGTCGGACCGAAACGTCGTCATAAGCTTCTCTCTATGTGCGGGTTATTTGTGTATTGTTCCAGTCACGGTATTATACCTTTTGTTCTTACACAAAGTTACTGGGAGGACATAATATAGCTTATATAGAATTATTCCAGTGATATGTTATACTACCATGAGAAATACAAATTAGACTAAGGAAATGTGTAACAGTATGTTATACCACATTGGTAAATACAGAGTATACTGTGAAGGTTAAGGAAAGCTGGAGATAGTGTGGTGTTTACATGGGGATAATATAAAGGTTGAAGGAAGCAGTGAAGAGAGTAAAGTAGAGCTAACAAGAGAGCCAGACTTAGTCAGTTAGATGATCAGCCTCGTTGAACACACCTCAGGTCAGGCTGCCAGAGTACCACCTTCGAATCAGGTCACAGGTATTTCACAGGTTTGCTGGGGCTGACAGCCACCTTACAGTGAATTTATTGATACACAAGACCCAGGAATGTTCTCAGTGCCTGTGGTATGTAGGACCCAGGAATGTTCTCAGTGCCTGTGGTATGTAGGACCCAGGAATGTTCTCAGTGCCTGTGGTATGTAGGACCCAGGAATGTTCTCAGTGCCTGTGGTATGTAGGACCCAGGAATGTTCTCAGTGCCTGTGGTATGTAGGACCCAGGAATGTTCTCAGTGCCTGTGGTATGCAGGACCCAGGAATGTTCTCAGTGCCTGTGGTATGTAGGACCCAGGAATGTTCTCAATGCCTGTGGTATGTAGGACCCAGGAATGTTCTCAGTGCCTGTGGTATGTAGGACCCAGGAATGTTCTCAGTGCCTGTGGTATGCAGGACCCAGGAATGTTCTCAGTGCCTGTGGTATGTAGGACCCAGGAATGTTCTCAGTGCCTGTGGTATGTAGGACCCAGGAATGTTCTCAGTGCCTGTGGTATGCAGGACCCAGGAATGTTCTCAGTGCCTGTGGTATGCAGGACCCAGGAATGTTCTCAGTGCCTGTGGTATGTAGGACCCAGGAATGTTCTCAGTGCCTGTGGTATGTAGGACCCAGGAATGTTCTCAGTGCCTGTGGTATGTAGGACCCAGGAATGTTCTCAGTGCCTGTGGTATGCAGGACCCAGGAATGTTCTCAGTGCCTGTGGTATGTAGGACCCAGGAATGTTCTCAGTGCCTGTGGTATGCAGGACCCAGGAATGTTCTCAGTGCCTGTGGTATGTAGGACCCAGGAATGTTCTCAGTGCCTGTGGTATGCAGGACCCAGGAATGTTCTCAGTGCCTGTGGTATGCAGGACCCAGGAATGTTCTCAGTGCCTGTGGTATGTAGGACCCAGGAATGTTCTCAGTGCCTGTGGTATGTAGGACCCAGGAATGTTCTCAGTGCCTGTGGTATGTAGGACCCAGGAATGTTCTCAGTGCCTGTGGTATGCAGGACCCAGGAATGTTCTCAGTGCCTGTGGTATGTAGGACCCAGGAATGTTCTCAGTGCCTGTGGTATGCAGGACCCAGGAATGTTCTCAGTGCCTGTGGTATGCAGGACCCAGGAATGTTCTCAGTGCCTGTGGTATGCAGGACCCAGGAATGTTCTCAGTGCCTGTGGTATGCAGGACCCAGGAATGTTCTCAGTGCCTGTGGTATGCAGGACCCAGGAATGTTCTCAGTGCCTGTGGTATGCAGGACCCAGGAATGTTCTCAGTGCCTGTGGTATGCAGGACCCAGGAATGTTCTCAGTGCCTGTGGTATGCAGGACCCAGGAATGTTCTCAGTGCCTGTGGTATGCAGGACCCAGGAATGTTCTCAGTGCCTGTGGTATGCAGGACCCAGGAATGTTCTCAGTGCCTGTGGTATGCAGGACCCAGGAATGTTCTCAGTGCCTGTGGTATGCAGGACCCAGGAATGTTCTCAGTGCCTGTGGTATGCAGGACCCAGGAATGTTCTCAGTGCCTGTGGTATGTAGGACCCAGGAATGTTCTCAGTGCCTGTGGTATGCAGGACCCAGGAATGTTCTCAGTGCCTGTGGTATGCAGGACCCAGGAATGTTCTCAGTGCCTGTGGGATGCAGGACCCAGGAATGTTCTCAGTGCCTGTGGTATGCAGGACCCAGGAATGTTCTCAGTGCCTGTGGTATACAGGACCCAGGAATGTTCTCAGTGCCTGTGGTATGCAGGACCCAGGAATGTTCTCAGTGCCTGTGGTATGCAGGACCCAGGAATGTTCTCAGTGCCTGTGGTATGCAGGACCCAGGAATGTTCTCAGTGCCTGTGGTATGCAGGACTCAGGAATGTTCTCAGTGCCTGTGGTATGCAGGACCCAGGAATGTTCTCAGTGCCTGTGGTATGTAGGACCCAGGAATGTTCTCAGTGCCTGTGGTATGCAGGACCCAGGAATGTTCTCAGTGCCTGTGGTATGCAGGACCCAGGAATGTTCTCAGTGCCTGTGGTATGCAGGACCCAGGAATGTTCTCAGTGCCTGTGGTATGCAGGACCCAGGAATGTTCTCAGTGCCTGTGGTATGCAGGACCCAGGAATGTTCTCAGTGCCTGTGGTATGTAGGACCCAGGAATGTTCTCAGTGCCTGTGGTATGCAGGACCCAGGAATGTTCTCAGTGCCTGTGGTATGCAGGACCCAGGAATGTTCTCAGTGCCTGTGGTATGTAGGACCCAGGAATGTTCTCAGTGCCTGTGGTATGTAGGACCCAGGAATGTTCTCAGTGCCTGTGGTATGTAGGACCCAGGAATGTTCTCAGTGCCTGTGGTATGTAGGACCCAGGAATGTTCTCAGTGCCTGTGGTATGCAGGACCCAGGAATGTTCTCAGTGCCTGTGGTATGCAGGACCCAGGAATGTTCTCAGTGCCTGTGGTATGCAGGACCCAGGAATGTTCTCAGTGCCTGTGGTATGCAGGACCCAGGAATGTTCTCAGTGCCTGTGGTATGCAGGACCCAGGAATGTTCTCAGTGCCTGTGGTATGCAGGACCCAGGAATGTTCTCAGTGCCTGTGGTATGCAGGACCCAGGAATGTTCTCAGTGCCTGTGGTATGTAGGACCCAGGAATGTTCTCAGTGCCTGTGGTATGTAGGACCCAGGAATGTTCTCAGTGCCTGTGGTATGCAGGACCCAGGAATGTTCTCAGTGCCTGTGGTATCCAGGACCCAGGAATGTTCTCAGTGCCTGTGGTATGCAGGACCCAGGAATGTTCTCAGTGCCTGTGGTATGTAGGACCCAGGAATGTTCTCAGTGCCTGTGGTATGTAGGACCCAGGAATGTTCTCAGTGCCTGTGGTATGCAGGACCCAGGAATGTTCTCAGTGCCTGTGGTATGTAGGACCCAGGAATGTTCTCAGTGCCTGTGGTATGTAGGACCCAGGAATGTTCTCAGTGCCTGTGGTATGCAGGACCCAGGAATGTTCTCAGTGCCTGTGGTATACAGGACCCAGGAATGTTCTCAGTGCCTGTGGTATGCAGGACCCAGGAATGTTCTCAGTGCCTGTGGTATGCAGGACTCAGGAATGTTCTCAGTGCCTGTGGTATGTAGGACCCAGGAATGTTCTCAGTGCCTGTGGTATGCAGGACCCAGGAATGTTCTCAGTGCCTGTGGTATACAGGACCCAGGAATGTTCTCAGTGCCTGTGGTATGCAGGACCCAGGAATGTTCTCAGTGCCTGTGGTATGCAGGACTCAGGAATGTTTTCAGTGCCTGTGGTATGTAGGACCCAGGAATGTTCTCAGTGCCTGTGGTATATAGGACCCAGGAATGTTCTCAGTGCCTGTGGTATGTAGGACCCAGGAATGTTCTCAGTGCCTGTGGTATGCAGGACCCAGGAATGTTCTCAGTGCCTGTGGTATGTAGGACCCAGGAATGTTCTCAGTGCCTGTGGTATGTAGGACCCAGGAATGTTCTCAGTGCCTGTGGTATGCAGGACCCAGGAATGTTCTCAGTGCTTGTGGTATGTAGGACCCAGGAATGTTCTCAGTGCCTGTGGTATGCAGGACCCAGGAATGTTCTCAGTGCCTGTGGTATGTAGGACCCAGGAATGTTCTCAGTGCCTGTGGTATGCAGGACCCAGGAATGTTCTCAGTGCCTGTGGTATGTAGGACCCAGGAATGTTCTCAGTGCCTGTGGTATGTAGGACCCAGGAATGTTCTCAGTGCCTGTGGTATGCAGGACCCAGGAATGTTCTCAGTGCCTGTGGTATGCAGGACCCAGGAATGTTCTCAGTGCCTGTGGTATGCAGGACCCAGGAATGTTCTCAGTGCCTGTGGTATGCAGGACCCAGGAATGTTCTCAGTGCCTGTGGTATGCAGGACCCAGGAATGTTCTCAGTGCCTGTGGTATGTAGGTCCCAGGAATGTTCTCAGTGCCTGTGGTATGCAGGACCCAGGAATGTTCTCAGTGCCTGTGGTATGTAGGACCCAGGAATGTTCTCAGTGCCTGTGGTATGCAGGACCCAGGAATGTTCTCAGTGCCTGTGGTATGCAGGACCCAGGAATGTTCTCAGTGCCTGTGGTATGCAGGACCCAAGAATGTTCTCAGTGCCTGTGGTATGTAGGACCCAGGAATGTTCTCAGTGCCTGTGGTATGCAGGACCCAGGAATGTTCTCAGTGCCTGTGGTATGCAGGACCCAGGAATGTTCTCAGTGCCTGTGGTATGTAGGACCCAGGAATGTTCTCAGTGCCTGTGGTATGTAGGACCCAGGAATGTTCTCAGTGCCTGTGGTATGTAGGACCCAGGAATGTTCTCAGTGCCTGTGGTATGTAGGACCCAGGAATGTTCTCAGTGCCTGTGGTATGTAGGACCCAGGAATGTTCTCAGTGCCTGTGGTATGTAGGACCCAGGAATGTTCTCAGTGCCTGTGGTATGTATGACCCAGGAATGTTCTCAGTGCCTGTGGTATGTAGGACCCAGGAATGTTCTCAGTGCCTGTGGTATGCAGGACCCAGGAATGTTCTCAGTGCCTGTGGTATGTAGGACCCAGGAATGTTCTCAGTGCCTGTGGTATGCAGGACCCAGGAATGTTCTCAGTGCCTGTGGTATGCAGGACCCAGGAATGTTCTCAGTGCCTGTGGTATGTAGGACCCAGGAATGTTCTCAGTGCCTGTGGTATGTAGGACCCAGGAATGTTCTCAGTGCCTGTGGTATGTAGGACCCAGGAATGTTCTCAGTGCCTGTGGTATGCAGGACCCAGGAATGTTCTCAGTGCCTGTGGTATGCAGGACCCAGGAATGTTCTCAGTGCCTGTGGTATGCAGGACCCAGGAATGTTCTCAGTGCCTGTGGTATGTAGGACCCAGGAATGTTCTCAGTGCCTGTGGTATGCAGGACCCAGGAATGTTCTCAGTGCCTGTGGTATGTAGGACCCAGGAATGTTCTCAGTGCCTGTGGTATGCAGGACCCAGGAATGTTCTCAGTGCCTGTGGTATGTAGGACCCAGGAATGTTCTCAGTGCCTGTGGTATGTAGGACCCAGGAATGTTCTCAGTGCCTGTGGTATGTAGGACCCAGAAATGTTCTCAGTGCCTGTGGTATGCAGGACCCAGGAATGTTCTCAGTGCCTGTGGTATGCAGGACCCAGGAATGTTCTCAGTGCCTGTGGTATGTAGGACCCAGGAATGTTCTCAGTGCCTGTGGTATGTAGGACCCAGGAATGTTCTCAGTGCCTGTGGTATGTAGGACCCAGGAATGTTCTCAGTGCCTGTGGTATGTAGGACCCAGGAATGTTCTCAGTGTCTGTGGTATGTAGGACCCAGGAATGTTCTCAGTGCCTGTGGTATGTAGGACCCAGGAATGTTCTCAGTGCCTGTGGTATGTAGGACCCAGGAATGTTCTCAGTGCCTGTGGTATGCAGGACCCAGGAATGTTCTCAGTGCCTGTGGTATGTAGGACCCAGGAATGTTCTCAGTGCCTGTGGTATGTAGGACCCAGGAATGTTCTCAGTGCCTGTGGTATGTAGGACCCAGGAATGTTCTCAGTGCCTGTGGTTTGCAGGACCCAGGAATGTTCTCAGTGCCTGTGGTATGCAGGACCCAGGAATGTTCTCAGTGCCTGTGGTATGCAGGACCCAGGAATGTTCTCAGTGCCTGTGGTATGTAGGACCCAGGAATGTTCTCAGTGCCTGTGGTATGCAGGACCCAGGAATGTTCTCAGTGCCTGTGGTATGCAGGACCCAGGAATGTTCTCAGTGCCTGTGGTATGCAGGACCCAGGAATGTTCTCAGTGCCTGTGGTATGCAGGACCCAGGAATGTTCTCAGTGCCTGTGGTATGTAGGACCCAGGAATGTTCTCAGTGCCTGTGGTATGCAGGACCCAGGAATGTTCTCAGTGCCTGTGGTATGCAGGACCCAGGAATGTTCTCAGTGCCTGTGGTATGCAGGACCCAGGAATGTTCTCAGTGCCTGTGGTATGTAGGACCCAGGAATGTTCTCAGTGCCTGTGGTATGTAGGACCCAGGAATGTTCTCAGTGCCTGTGGTATGTAGGACCCAGGAATGTTCTCAGTGCCTGTGGTATGTAGGACCCAGGAATGTTCTCAGTGCCTGTGGTATGCAGGACCCAGGAATGTTCTCAGTGCCTGTGGTATGTAGGACCCAGGAATGTTCTCAGTGCCTGTGGTATGCAGGACCCAGGAATGTTCTCAGTGCCTGTGGTATGTAGGACCCAGGAATGTTCTCAGTGCCTTTGGTATACAGGACCCAGGAATGTTCTCAGTGCCTGTGGTATGTAGGACCCAGGAATGTTCTCAGTGCCTGTGGTATGCAGGACCCAGGAATGTTCTCAGTGCCTGTGGTATGTAGGACCCAGGAATGTTCTCAGTGCCTGTGGTATACAGGACCCAGGAATGTTCTCAGTGCCTGTGGTATGTAGGACCCAGGAATGTTCTCAGTGCCTGTGGTATGCAGGACCCAGGAATGTTCTCAGTGCCTGTGGTATACAGGACCCAGGAATGTTCTCAGTACCTGTGGTATACAGGACCCAGGAATGTTCTCAGTGCCTGTGGTATGCAGGACCCAGGAATGTTCTCAGTGCCTGTGGTATGTAGGACCCAGGAATGTTCTCAGTGCCTGTGGTATGCAGGACCCAGGAAAGTTCTCAGTGCCTGTGGTATGTAGGACCCAGGAATGTTCTCAGTGCCTGTGGTATGCAGGACTCAGGAATGTTCTCAGTGCCTGTGGTATGCAGGACCTAGGAATGTTCTCAGTGCCTGTGGTATGTAGGACCCAGGAATGTTCTCAGTGCCTGTGGTATGTAGGACCCAGGAATGTTCTCAGTGCCTGTGGTATGTAGGACCCAGGAATGTTCTCAGTGCCTGTGGTATGTAGGACCCAGGAATGTTCTCAGTGCCTGTGGTATGCAGGACCCAGGAATGTTCTCAGTGCCTGTGGTATGTAGGACCCAGGAATGTTCTCAGTGCCTGTTGTATGTAGGACCCAGGAATGTTCTCAGTGCCTGTGGTATGTAGGACACAGGAATGTTCTCAGTGCCTGTGGTATGTAGGACCCAGGAATGTTCTCAGTGCCTGTGGTATGTAGGACCCAGGAATGTTCTCAGTGCCTGTGGTATGCAGGACCCAGGAATGTTCTCAGTGCCTGTGGTATGCAGGACTCAGGAATGTTCTCAGTGCCTGTGGTATGTAGGACCCAGGAATGTTCTCAGTGCCTGTGGTATGTAGGACCCAGGAATGTTCTCAGTGCCTGTGGTATGTAGGACCCAGGAATGTTCTCAGTGCCTGTGGTATGTAGGACCCAGGAATGTTCTCAGTGCCTGTGGTATGTAGGACCCAGGAATGTTCTCAGTGCCTGTGGTATGCAGGACCCAGGAATGTTCTCAGTGCCTGTGGTATGCAGGACTCAGGAATGTTACTATGCTGGTGCGGTAGTTCACTGGTAGTGTGTTGTTTACATGTACTGCAGTTCATCACCAGTATATAAAACTTGTGCTCTCTAACGTGTTTACTTGTTCGGTTATGAATGATCTAAGTCGGCGCCACAAATAATAAAATTGCTTACTTCAGGTTAGTGTACTTTATTTTAACCTAAATTCGCCTGTATTTACGCAGGAAAGACCCTTCAGTCCCTTAATTATTGGTCAAGAATACGCTCGCTATATAGGATGTGAGGATGTAACTCATCAATAGTAAAAAAAAAATTGTGTTGTACGTCTGGCAGCGTGGTGTAATTGAGAATTCAGGCAACGTGAAAATGAGCACGTTTTTCAGGCGTGTTGTGAAGACAGCTGGTGGCTGGATTGTATGTTAAGAGTGCTGCTGCTGCTACACACGTCTGGCAACACTGCTGTCACGGAGTGTTGATTTTTACTTTTAGTGTGTGTGTGTGTGTGTGTGTGTGTGTGTGTGTGTGTGTGTGTGTGTGTACTCAATTGTGGTTGCAGGGGTCGAGACTCAGCTCCTGGCCCCGTGTGTGTGTGTGTGTGTGTGTGTGTGCGTGCGTGCGTGTGTGTGTGTGTGTGTGTGTGTGTGTGTGTGTGTGTGTGCGTGTGTGTGTGTGTGTGTGTGTGTGTGTGTGTGTGTGTGTGTGTGTGTGTAGTGGACAGAGAGAGACAGAGACTGAGACAGACAGACAGACTTCAGATGGAGAGTTTGACATGTTAATATTGACTTAATATATTGTATCAATTAAATAACCTCACTAATATGCAGATGAAGTCCTCGTGTTTTGAGCTGAGTCATCCATGGTTTGTATGTAAATCTTCCAGAATTAAGAAGATTGTGCATTCAAGACATATTTTGGGACACTGGATTTTTTTTTTTTTTTGATAACTTTCCAAAATTAATAACTCATTGTAACATAACGTAACCTAGAGTAAGAGTAAATGTTAAGTTGGGATAATTTGTTTAAACTAAATTAATAATAATAATAATAATATTGTTATTGTTAAATATGCAAATGAGGTCGTTGTGTTTTTATGTAAAATCTCCAAAACTAATTTAAGATATGCAGAGGAGGCATATTTACAGCCCATGAATACATTTATTCATGAGCTGAAAATATGCCTTCTTAGCACATCTCAATTTTGCAGAGTTTACATAAAAACACAAGGACTTCATTTGTATATTTATTAATAATAATAATAATAATAATAATAATAATAATAATAATAATAATAATAATAATTTAGTCTGGGTAGGTGTCTCCATATCACACAACTCTCGCTCCTGTGTAAGACCTTCAAGAGACATCAGCTGTACTTTAGATCCCCTGAGAGACCTACGTGCTATAATTAATCCCCTAAGACGTCTGGGATAACTAGGATAACCCAGTCAAGTTAAATACTGTGATTTATTGCTGATCAGAAGAGACATTCTGCAGTTTTTCCACAGAAGCCAATTTATTAATAACATTGATGCATTAATTAAAAGAAAAAACACCTAAAATCAAGAAAAAACTACCTTTAAGGAAAACACGTCAGCGTTAAAAGTTTAAAGCCGATCAGAAAAGCCATTCTATTTATTGCACAGAATATAACAAAATGTTGAGCAGCAAAGCCTAAAGCCATAAATTAGACACATGTGCAACACTTGGAAATCCTTATTATGGAAACGTTTCGCCATACATTGGCTTCATCTGTCCCATACAAGAATTAAGATTGATGGACTGATTACGTCGACTCCAGACTGAGGGACTGATTACCTCAAATTCCTTCTCATCTTCAATCATTCTTCTCTGTATTGGACTGATGAAGCCACCGTGTGGCGAAACGTTTCCACAGTAAAGATACCCAAGTGTTGCACATGTGTCTAATCTATCAACTTGTCAGTTCTCTGAACCATTTATCTATATACATATGCATTACGTTTATTTGACTTTGTCTTAAAATCTACATGCGCATCTGTATGAATCAGATTTCTTGTCAGAAAACCTATGTTTTAGAGCCTTTTACTGCCTTTCGAAGCTTATACGAAAGCAAAGAAATTAAATTTTAAGAGTCAGAAGGTGCAACCATGTTGGAATCCTGAGGTGAATTTACATATTTTTCCCGAAAATGGTAGCTTGTTACCGGGTTCTTTTCTGACTACCTCCTTCACCAACCCTACTGTAGGGTACCCTACTGCCACCCAATGAATACAGGGTCCCCCTGATTCAGGGACTCTGATGCTACCCAATGGAAACGAACTCTGATGCCTCCCAATAAATAACAGGGTCCCCCTGATGCCACCGAGGGGATAACAGGGTCCCCTAATGTCGTCCAGTAGATAACAATGTCCCATGATGCCGCCCAGTGGATAACAGGTCATCCCTGATGTCACTCAGTGGATAACAGATCCACTGATACAGGGACACTTATCCTGCCCAGTGGATAACAAGGTCCCCTAATTCAGGGACTCTGCCGCCCAGCGGATGACAGGGTCCCCTGATACCGCCCAGCGATACTTACTGCACCAGGGACCTTGATGTATCAAGGATCACTCTCCCACGGCAAGTCAGTCGTAGTATCATTACTGTGGTGATGGAGGAGTGGGGCTCGACACACGTTGAGAGGCCCATGGAATTGGGAGATGGTTGATCTTTCAACCAAGCGCCCTCTCCCGTCAAGATAACTGAAACGGACTTGCACATATGCCGGTTCTGTTGGGCGTGTAGTTGGAAAAGTCTTGACAATTCTAGTTGCACTCGCAACTTCGACGTTGTTGCAGGACAACGACTTTTCAAGTGGATAGAGTACTCGACATCCGTTCGACATGCAGATTTCTATTTTTGTCATAGGCAATATCTGCTAGGATACCTAACTCAATCCAGAATTACAAATATCGCTTCTTCCTTGAAATCCACTCCAAGGTTAGTCCTACCTAGCTTATACACCTCTGCCGCAGTGTTAACTTTGAGGACAACTTTTAGGGACCCATCAACGTTAACAATAGTAACAATTCTTTCCGAGTTTTGAAAAATACACTCAGCGGTCTGTACCACACTTTCGCCAGCATTAAGGACAATGATTTTACCAGTGATGGGTGGCACTGTGTCTGATGACACTTCGAGGGCTTCAGACAGCCATAAAGGTTTCTCCTTATACGTGAGTGGAAACCTTGTGTGTCCAATTTACCCATCATTGTCGTAATTGCCATTGTGTCTACAAAACCCTCAAATCCATCAACTTGATCGCACTCTCTACAAGTGGTACTATTGTACAGAACCACGTATATTTTTTATACCTTGCAATAAAAAGTTAGATATTTCTCACCATTTTTGCCATTAGAGAATTTTGAGCACTAGCCACGAGAGCGTGACACACTCCGTACTGTCAGTCATTATCATGTTTTTGTAGATGAGGCGCTCCTGGGGCTCAGTGTGTTGAGTCGTTGTAATAATATTACTGAAGAATCGACACAGCTGAGTGGTATCTTTAAAACTACGGTAGCAGACATACGTCTTGTTACACCACACACACACAACCGAATTTTGGCTCACATTATTTGGAAAATCACCCAGAGGGGCCACCATGAACACACTTGGCTAGTTCTCATTGGGATGGGATCCTTCTCTTTCCTCTTGTAGCTTCTGACACGAGGCCTTGGGGAAGTTGCAATCCTGACTGTCAGTGTCTGGGAGTGCTTCTTCCTCCTGACTGTCAGTGTCTGGGAGTGCTTCTTCCTCCTGACTGTCAGTGTCTGGGAGTGCTTCTTCCTCCTGACTGTCAGTGTCTGGGAGTGCTTCTTCCTCCTGACTGTCAGTGTCTGGGAGTGCTTCTTCCTCCTGACTGTCAGTGTCTGGGAGTGCTTCTTCCTCCTGACTGTCAGTGTCTGGGAGTGCTTCTTCCTCCTGACTGTCAGTGTCTGGGAGTGCTTCTTCCTCCTGACTGTCAGTATCTGGGAGTGCTTCTTCCTCCTGACTGTCAGTGTCTGGGAGTGCTTCTTCCTCCTGACTGTCAGTGTCTGGGAGTGCTTCTTCCTCCTGACTGTCAGTGTCTGGGAGTGCTTCTTCCTCCTGACTGTCAGTGTCTGGGAGTGCTTCTTCCTCCTGACTGTCAGTGTCTGGGAGTGCTTCTTCCTCCTGACTGTCAGTGTCTGGGAGTGCTTCTTCCTCCTGACTGTCAGTGTCTGGGAGTGCTTCTTCCTCCTGACTGTCAGTGTCTGGGAGTGCTTCTTCCTCCTGACCGTCAGTGTCTGGGAGTGCTTCTTCCTCCTGACTGTCAGTGTCTGGGAGTGCTTCTTCCTCCTGACTGTCAGTGTCTGGGAGTGCTTCTTCCTCCTGACTGTCAGTGTCTGGGAGTGCTTCTTCCTCCTGACTGTCAGTGTCTGGGAGTGCTTCTTCCTCCTGACTGTCAGTGTCTGGGAGTGCTTCTTCCTCCTGACTGTCAGTGTCTGGGAGTGCTTCTTCCTCCTGACTGTCAGTGTCTGGGAGTGCTTCTTCCTCCTGACTGTCAGTGTCTGGGAGTGCTGCTTCCTCCTGACTGTCAGTGTCTGGGAGTGCTTCTTCCTCCTGACTGTCAGTGTCTGGGAGTGCTTCTTCCTCCTGACTGTCAGTGTCTGGGAGTGCTTCTTCCTCCTGACTGTCAGTGTCTGGGAGTGCTTCTTCCTCCTGACTGTCAGTGTCTGGGAGTGCTTCTTCCTCCTGACTGTCAGTGTCTGGGAGTGCTTCTTCCTCCTGACCGTCAGTGTCTGGGAGTGCTTCTTCCTCCTGACTGTCAGTGTCTGGGAGTGCTTCTTCCTCCTGACTGTCAGTGTCTGGGAGTGCTTCTTCCTCCTGACCGTCAGTGTCTGGGAGTGCTTCTTCCTCCTGACCGTCAGTGTCTGGGAGTGCTTCTTCCTCCTGACTGTCAGTGTCTGGGAGTGCTTCTTCCTCCTGACCGTCAGTGTCTGGGAGTGCTTCTTCCTCCTGACTGTCAGTGTCTGGGAGTGCTTCTTCCTCCTGACCGTCAGTGTCTGGGAGTGCTTCTTCCTCCTGACCGTCAGTGTCTGGGAGTGCTTCTTCCTCCTGACTGTCAGTGTCTGGGAGTGCTTCTTCCTCCTGACTGTCAGTGTCTGGGAGTGCTTCTTCCTCCTGACTGTCAGTGTCTGGGAGTGCTTCTTCCTCCTGACCGTCAGTGTCTGGGAGTGCTTCTTCCTCCTGACTGTCAGTGTCTGGGAGTGCTTCTTCCTCCTGACTGTCGGTGTCTGAGAGTGCTTCTTCCTCCTGACTGTCGGTGTCTGAGAGTGCTTCTTCCTCCTGACTGTCAGTGTCTGGGAGTGCTTCTTCCTCCTGACTGTCAGTGTCTGGGAGTGCTTCTTCCTCCTGACCGTCAGTGTCTGGGAGTGCTTCTTCCTCCTGACTGTCAGTGTCTGGGAGTGCTTCTTCCTCCTGACTGTCAGTGTCTGGGAGTGCTTCTTCCTCCTGACCGTCAGTGTCTGGGAGTGCTTCTTCCTCCTGACTGTCAGTGTCTGGGAGTGCTTCTTCCTCCTGACCGTCAGTGTCTGGGAGTGCTTCTTCCTCCTGACCGTCAGTGTCTGGGAGTGCTTCTTCCTCCTGACCGTCAGTGTCTGGGAGTGCTTCTTCCTCCTGACCGTCAGTGTCTGGGAGTGCTTCTTCCTCCTGACTGTCAGTGTCTGGGAGTGCTTCTTCCTCCTGACTGTCAGTGTCTGGGAGTGCTTCTTCCTCCTGACCGTCAGTGTCTGGGAGTGCTTCTTCCTCCTGACTGTCAGTGTCTGGGAGTGCTTCTTCCTCCTGACTGTCAGTGTCTGGGAGTGCTTCTTCCTCCTGACTGTCAGTGTCTGGGAGTGCTTCTTCCTCCTGACTGTCAGTGTCTGGGAGTGCTTCTTCCTCCTGACTGTCAGTGTCTGGGAGTGCTTCTTCCTCCTGACTGTCAGTGTCTGGGAGTGCTTCTTCCTCCTGACTGTCAGTGTCTGGGAGTGCTTCTTCCTCCTGACTGTCAGTGTCTGGGAGTGCTTCTTCCTCCTGACTGTCAGTGTCTGGGAGTGCTTCTTCCTCCTGACCGTCAGTGTCTGGGAGTGCTTCTTCCTCCTGACCGTCAGTGTCTGGGAGTGCTTCTTCCTCCTGACTGTCAGTGTCTGGGAGTGCTTCTTCCTCCTGACTGTCAGTGTCTGGGAGTGCTTCTTCCTCCTGACTGTCAGTGTCTGGGAGTGCTTCTTCCTCCTGACTGTCAGTGTCTGGGAGTGTTTCTTCCTCCTGACTGTCAGTGTCTGGGAGTGCTTCTTCCTCCTGACTGTCAGTGTCTGGGAGTGCTTCTTCCTCCTGACTGTCAGTGTCTGGGAGTGCTTCTTCCTCCTGACTGTCAGTGTCTGGGAGTGCTTCTTCCTCCTGACTGTCAGTGTCTGGGAGTGCTGCTTCCTCCTGACTGTCAGTGTCTGGGAGTGCTTCTTCCTCCTGACTGTCAGTGTCTGGGAGTGCTTCTTCCTCCTGACTGTCAGTGTCTGGGAGTGCTTCTTCCTCCTGACCGTCAGTGTCTGGGAGTGCTTCTTCCTCCTGACTGTCAGTGTCTGGGAGTGCTTCTTCCTCCTGACTGTCAGTGTCTGGGAGTGCTTCTTCCTCCTGACTGTCAGTGTCTGGGAGTGCTTCTTCCTCCTGACCGTCAGTGTCTGGGAGTGCTTCTTCCTCCTGACCGTCAGTGTCTGGGAGTGCTTCTTCCTCCTGACTGTCAGTGTCTGGGAGTGCTTCTTCCTCCTGACTGTCAGTGTCTGGGAGTGCTTCTTCCTCCTGACTGTCAGTGTCTGGGAGTGCTTCTTCCTCCTGACTGTCAGTGTCTGGGAGTGCTTCTTCCTCCTGACCGTCAGTGTCTGGGAGTGCTTCTTCCTCCTGACCGTCAGTGTCTGGGAGTGCTTCTTCCTCCTGACTGTCAGTGTCTGGGAGTGCTTCTTCCTCCTGACTGCCAGTGTCTGGGAGTGCTTCTTCCTCCTGACTGTCAGTGTCTGGGAGTGCTTCTTCCTCCTGACTGTCAGTGTCTGGGAGTGCTTCTTCCTCCTGACTGTCTGTGTCTGGGAGTGCTTCTTCCTCCTGACTGTCAGTGTCTGGGAGTGCTTCTTCCTCCTGACTGTCAGTGTCTGGGAGTGCTTCTTCCTCCTGACCGTCAGTGTCTGGGAGTGCTTCTTCCTCCTGACTGTCAGTGTCTGGAAGTGCTTCTTCCTCCTGACCGTCAGTGTCTGGGAGTGCTTCTTCCTCCTGACCGTCAGTGTCTGGGAGGAATGTTTTTAATTTTTTATTTTGAGCTCAATTGTTGGAAAAAATTCTAACTTTAGTGTTAGAAACAATATAGATTTTTAGTGAATAAATTAAGCAACTTGACTGATTTAAATGATTTCAGTATGGTTAATTTTGATGTTACTTGTTTACAAAAGTTGCGGTTGATGATTTATTAAGTTTCCTATCTGCAGATCTTATTAATTACAATCTACCATTGCCAGTGCCTACTGTAATTAAACTTATTAAACTGTGTATTGTTGATGCAAAGTTTGATTAATGACGAGTTTTACACTCATAAGTTTGGTATGGCAATGGGAAATCCTCTCTCGCCTGTTCTTAGTAATTTGTACATGGAATATTTTGAAAAATGCTTAACAAAATCCTTTCGAACAGAGCTAAGTGGTATAAATATGTTGATGATATTTTGTCTTATGCCTAAGAATATAGATATAAACCATTTCCTTGTTAAATAATCTAGCTCATTCCGTAAAGTATACCGTTGAGCTTGAACAAAATAACTCACTGCCTTTTCTGGATGTTTTAATTATTAAGGGGAACCATGATTTTAAATTTAAAATTTACAGAAAATCAACAAATAACTGTTCCTATATACACTATTATTCTTCACATCAAAATAAAGTTAAACTGTCTGTATTCTCATCAATGTTTTTGAGAGCTTTACGTATTTGCAGCCCAGAATTCGTAGATGAAATCTCGAAAATTTATGAAATAGCTAATGATCTAAAATACTCAAGAAACTTAGTTGATAAATCTTTTAAAATTGCTAGAAATACTTTTTACAATTCAAAAAGGGACAACCAACCTTATTCAACTAAAAATATGTTGATTCTCCATTATCATGAAAACTTGGTTGATATGCCTTCTCTACTTAAGGATTTTAATATCAAAGCTGTATTAAAAAATCTTGATACAGTAAAAAAAAACTTCAAAAAAAAATCCTCCAGAAATGGTAACGGCTGTGACTACGAGATTCCTTGTAAATTATGTGGTAAAGTTTATTACGGTCAAACTGGTAAAAGTCTTGAACTAAGATTAAAGCAATATAAATATAACAGAAGTGGACAAGATTCTAATGTTCTCTTTAGTCATGTGAGAGATACATAAATAACCCGCACATAGAAGAGAGAAGCTTACGACGACGTTTCGGTCCGACTTGGACCATGTGAGAGATGTTTAACCATCCAGTTGATTTTCAAAAGGCTGAGAAAGTTGTATGTAGCAAGTTCATGATCGAGAGGAATATAAAAGAATCAAGTTTCATAAAAAATGTTTGGAAAATAACATGAATATTACTTTTGAGTTACACAAATTGAATTTGTTTATAACTAATAAAATTTGGGAAGAATTTAAGATACATTATACAAATTAAATTCTAAATGCTTGGGTAAAATATAACCTGTGTTTCACTTATATCATAAAAAGTCAGGTGTTGTAAGGTAACTGTGAGGTGTAGTCTCCTCGTTATATGCCTTCCTCATGATCTTTTATTTTTACAGTTCATTGATAATGTGAGAAATCACGAAAACGCTTGGAGTTTCTTTATTTTTCACATGGCAGTTCTGCACACATACATATATACACATATACATATATACACACACACACACACACACACACAGGCAGGGACCAGGAGTTAAAACTTGATCTTTACAAACACAGCTTATTTAGTGTACACACACGCACACACGCACACGACGCACACACACGACACACACACACACACACGACACACACACACACACACACACACACACACACACACACACACACACACACACACACACACACACACACACACACACACACACACACACACACACACACACACACTTGCATATACAGCAGGCCTAGTGTCTAATCGACATGTGCCTAGGACAAAATGGTAACTAACATACACATGGAGTAATGGGAAGTATTCCCCGGTAAAGTGACTTACGCCGCAGCTTATCAGCGGTGCTGGGGAATTTACTTGTACCATGATAGTGTTAAGTGTTCCTTATGTATTAAGTTTATTTGAAAGAGTTATATTTAATTTTTAATGGACTACAATATTGCCAGACCATGAGTGTAATTTTTTTTTTTAAGAAATTTAGACGTATCATCAGTGTGCTGCTGCCCTAGTCTGTGTGATGGCCCACAGTGGAACAGTAGTTAATTTGTATCATGTGAAGTTTTGATTTTGGGAGGAACTAAGCTAAATTTGTCACTTATCCTGTCCACCTATCCCCCATATTACTCCCCCTACTCTCACCTCCCACATCACCAACCTCCTCCCCTCTCCCCACAACCATCATATCCTCCTACCCCACCCACCACCAGCTGATAACAGTGTTGCACTGCCGCTGTGCTGTTCTCACGTTACCGTGTTGAAAGGAATGCCTTCTGCTGCTGCTGTTGCTGCTATTGCTGCTTGTTTATGCTGGCTAGTGTTGTGACTCGCCCAGCTGCTGTGTGTATCTTTGGGCATCGATTACTTCACGTTCCTTGCTGATGTCATGTATACACCGAGACGTGTACATCCCTCGGTGTATGTACATAAGAACAAAGGAGTACTGCAGTAAGCATACCGACCCATTGATGAATACATGAATGAATCAGATATGGCACATGTCTCATTCATGTACTTGTCAGTGTGGTAAACCATTGAAGTAACACTGGCTCATGCTAGGCACATCCTTCTCAAATCCCACTTTTCCCACACTTGGAGAAGCATAGTACAAAATACCGACACATTGGAAAAAGATACACGCAAAGGCAGTATAATTCGACTCTTTGTTGACGACGCTTCCCTCAGTAAGATGATGTTATCATCTTACTGGTTTATCTAATTTTTTTAAATTTTCTGATGTTTTGCCAATGTTGTATTTCTATTATGTGTGGTAGTTTATTATATCGTGTTAGAGACATGACTCCTGATGATGGTGACGATTTGTCAGAGAAACCTTAACATACACTACAATAACTCTATATCTCTTAGTCTTTCTCACTCACAGTAACTTAATATCTCATAGTCTTTCTCGCCTACAATAATTCTATATCTTTAGTCTTTCCCACCTGCCAAAATTCGAGAATTATATATATAGCGAGAGTTTACTCTCTTTGAGTGGTAGTGTATAGGCTTTTCGATCTTTGTTCAGTTTAGAGGCTTTAAACCTAGAAACTACACTATTTTACGAGGTCGTCACCAGCATATCTGTCCAGTAGTTTATTCTTAGGGAGTTTTCGTTACAGTTACCAACACCCAATGTGTATGATTGTGCTCTTCTGTACGATGAGTAACTGTTACCTTACGGGAACGCAGTCAGTGTGCGCCTCCTCTGTTCAATATGATTACATGGGGAATACTCACAAAGTGATTGTTCAAACTTTAATTTGAAGGTGGGAAGTACAGTGCCTGCACTCAGCAGTGGGGAGTGTCCCCTCTTGTTTATGTAAGTTTGCATGGGTTTTGGTGTGTAGCGAAGGGTATTGGCAAGTATTTGCAGTGTTCGGGGTCGTAAACTGGCCAACGAGTAGGAACTTGAGGCACTGATTAGTGTTAAATGTCAAGAATCCCAAGTCTTTCCTCTCTTTCATTTTGTGTATACTTACCTAGTTGTATTAACCTAGATGTTTGTTAAAGTCGATTCATAGCTCCTGGTCTCGCTTCTTGGTTAATATCGATTTCTACCGGTAGATCACTTGTAAACCGTGTATCAGGAAGAGTAGTAGTCCAAGCACCTGCTCTTGAGGGAGATTCCACTTATCCTCCTTTTTTACTGTCATTATCTTCCTTTATTTGCCAGGTATACCTGTACATTCCTAACGAATGGCCTCTATCTGTGTCACTCCTGCCTGATATGCAGACTGTAATTGGTGTATCAGTCTCCTGTAAAACACTGTCTCGAGTATTTTGTAACTCTGGTATGATGGTCAGCAAAACTGGTCTGTAATTGGTTTGCTGTATATTTCACTTTTTTTTTTTTTTTTTGTAAATTTGGATTAAGTTTTCAGTTTTCCAGTTATCTGGCAGGTGCTTCATTTCTATGGATCTAGGGTGTGTATGGTCTTCCGTAATATCCTCAGTGATACCTTGCTTGGTTCTACTGTTTTCGTTTAATTTAAATTGTTTAGCAGCTCTCTTCTTCCTTTGCTATTTTAACCAAGTTTAATCTCTGCGTTCTCCCTTTTCTCCACTTCTTCCTGCCGTTTCTTTTAAGACTTCATAAACACTTGTTTTGATCCTTTGGTTTGATTATTTGCATTCTTCTCAGTCATCCATTTTCACTCAACTCCCTCGTTGAGTCTTCTTACTTAGTCTCTTACTGACATCTTCCATCTTACGTGACTGTGCATCAGCTTGAGTGCTATTCTGGTCTTAGCTGCTGCTTTCTTTCTTCTTGCTTATATATAATAAATAATAGTCTTTCTTAGCTCTAATGTTCATTTCTCTGTTTTCTGTCAATCACCTTTTTTTTTTTTTTTTTTTTTTTTTTTTTTTTGTGTGTGTGTGTGTGTGTGTGTGTGTGTGTGTGTGTGTGTGTGTGTGTAGGAAGCATACAGGGACCCTGGGGGATCAGAGTTAGGGTGTCAGTGTCAACCAGATTGTGACGTTGACAGTGGCACCGTGTCTGCTGCTCCACAAGGTTCACTGCCACCGTGGGCCTCACTCTGACACACCATGCCAGTATCACCTGAAGTTCACCTGTTTCATGTGTCACAGGAATGTTAAGTTTTTAACACAGTCAAGGACACTCGACTGACAATGGCGGAACGATGGTGGTTTTGTTGGTGAATAATGATGGATAGTGGCAGTGAGGCAGCAGCCGGGTGAACAGCCAGTGCCACAGTGCCTCAAATGCCACAGTGATACAACCAGTGTCCAGAGCTCTAATCTACAACTCCCGGCCTGAGGTCGCACTCTTAATTGATAAACTAAGCAGTTGCTGTTTGCAGCCTACAATTCTGTTAGTGGAAGTTAGTGTCAGAGGATGTCATTGTACGACGTGGCGGTGGGCGGCAGTGACTGGTGGGCGGCCAGTGTGAGGTGGGCGGTATTCAGTTGTTAATATAGGCACGTACCGCAGAGATGCCTCGTTACGACGATGCTATGCTGGACCACGTGGGGGTGGGCGTCAAGACTGTGTTTTGGCCGGACCAGGTCGATTGGGCGGCCAAACCCCCGCCCGCCAGGACTTACTCTGCTAGGAGCCTGATAGCCGCCCTCAGGAGGCACCGTGCTGGCTACACGGTGTCGCCGCCCACCTCCACCACCCACGTGCCACCCACCACCACCACCACCACCCTTAGGCAGCAGCGACACGCCCTGGCCCGCAGTCGCAGCTACACGGACACCCACACCTCCAGGACGCCCTCACCCACCTGGGCAACACCAAGTTTCTCTCCGTTGGCTAACCATGCAGTCACACCCATGCTCTCCTGCGTTAGTTTACTTTACTCCGGGTCGTCAGTACCAACGTCTGGCGCTACACCGCTCACCACACCGCCATCCAAACCGCCCACTACTCTCGTAAGCCTGTGCCGACGCGGCATCAAAGAGGGAGGGAGCAACTCTTCTTTCAGCTCTTCCTTCAGCCCTCCTCTCAGTCCTCAGCGGCTACCTCAGCCCACTTTCAGGAGCTGTGTCACAGCCCCCTCCAGCCCCACCCAGGTTCCCCGAGGATGGCCGCCCTCTTGCCCCTGCCGGCCTCCCAGGGGTGGGGAGGCGAGTGGGGAACAGTGGGGGGTATGTACCTTGGGCCGCCCATCCTCCGTCAGGAACCGCCGGGTGCACAGGATGAACCAAATGTCCATGGAGAAGAATACTGCCCAGTACAACCAGTGGTTGCAAGGTCAGTGTCTGGCCCCACCATACCCTCAGTAACACCCATTACTACAATAGCACCCATGGCTACAGTAACACCCGTTGCTATAGTAACACCCGTTACTGTAGTAACACCAGTTGCTATAGTAACACCCTTTACTATAGTAACACCCGTTGCTACAGTAACACCATCACTACTACATAACACCATCGCTACAGTAACACCCATCACTACAGTATCATCATCACTATAGTAACACCACTACAGTAACACTATCACTACAGTAACACCATCACTACAGTAACACCATCACTACAGTAACCATCACTGCAGTAGCACCCATCACTGCAGTAACACCCATCACTGCAGTAACACCATCACTGCAGTAACACCCATCACTACAGTATCATCATCACTATAGTAACACCACTACAGTCACACTATCACTACAGTAACACCATCACTACAGTAACCATCACTGCAGTAACACCCATCACTGCAGTAACACCCATCACTGCAGTAACACCATCACTGCAGTAACACTCGTCACTGTAGTAACATCCATCACTGCAGTAACATCCATCACTACAGTAACACCCATCACTACAGTAACATCATCACTACAGTAACATCCATCACTGCAGTAACACCCATCACTGCAGTAACACCATCACTGCAGTAACACTCGTCACTGCAGTAACATCCATCACTACAGTAACACCCATCACTACAGTAACACCCATCACTACAGTATCATCATCACTACAGTAACATCATCACTACAGTAACACCCATCACTACAGTAACACCCATCACTACAGTAACACCCATCACTACAGTAACACCCATCACTACAGTAACATCATCACTACAGTAACACCCATCACTACAGTAACACCCATCACTGCAGTAACACCATCACTACAGTAACATCATCACTACAGTAACACCCATCACTACAGTAACACCCATCACTACAGTAACACCCATCACTACAGTAACACCCATCACTACAGTAACACCCATCACTGCAGTAACACCATCACTACAGTAACATCATCACTACAGTAACACCCATCACTACAGTAACACCCATCACTACAGTAACACCATCACTACAGTAACACCATCACTACAGTATCATCATCACTACAGTAACACCCATCACTACAGTAACACCCATCACTACAGTAACACCCATCACTACAGTTACACCCATCACTACAGTAACACCCATCACTACAGTAACACCCATCACTACAGTAACACCTATCACTACAGTAACACCCATCACTACAGTAACACCCATCACTACAGTAACACCATCACTACAGTATCATCACTACAGTAACACCCATCACTACAGTAACACCCATCACTACAGTAACACCCATCACTACAGTAACACCCATCACTACAGTAACACCCATCACTACAGTAACACCCATCACTACAGTAACACCCATCACTACAGTAACACCATCACTACAGTGACGCCCATCACTACAGTAACATCCATCACTACAGTAACACCATCACTACACTTACATCCATCACTACAGTAACATCCATCACTACAGTAACACCATCACTACAGTTACATCCATCACTACAGTAACACCCATTACTAAACACCCATCACTCATGTGAGTGAAAAACAGGTCAATAAAACATTTCACACTGGCAGAACGGCTGGTGTTTTGTGTCTGACTCATGAACACCTACAATGACAGGTAAATCCCCTATAATACCTGTCTCGTTAACATGTAAGAGAGAAAATAAATCCCCTGTAACACCTGTCTCGTTAGCAAGTAAGATGGTAGGTAAATCTCCCATAAATCCTGTCTCATTAACATGTAAGGTGACAGGTAAATCCCTTGTAACACCTATCTTATTAACACGCAAGATAACAGGTTAATCCCCTGTAATGCTTGCGTCATTAACACGCAAGATAGCAGGTAAATCCCCTGTAACACCAGTCTCATTAACACGCAAGATGGCATGTAAATCTCCCATAACTCCTGTCTTATTAACACGTAACAGGTGCAGATAAATTGACTGTAACATCTCACTCAACACCTGACCCCAGTAACATTTTTACCTATTCGTTGCTCTTACCGAGTATTGTTGTGTTCCAACCTAATTAACATCGTGTTTTGCAGCCTCCGTCTTGTACAAATAGTTACCTGGTTGATTTTTTTATGCGAGTGGTTCGCCGGTAGTGTTCGGGCCCGGGTTTTGTCCAGTTGGTGACCCGGCGAAAAAGTCGCTCAGTATTTGCTTTATCCGATTTACCTGGGTCTTGCTTGAGGAAGCAACAGGTGCCTGATGTTATTGATGGATCCTCTCCTAGCATCCGTCTCGTAGACGCTGCTACAAACAATACTCTCTATGTTTTAACACTGTGTGTGTGTGTATACTCAGTTGTAGTTGCAAGGGTCGAGACATAGCTCCTGGTCCCTCCCTCCTGTGTGTGTGTGTACTCACCTATTTGTGGTTGCAGGGATCGAATCATAGCTCTTGGCCCCGCCTCTTCACTGATTGCTACTAGGTCCTCCCCTCTCCCTGCTCCACGAGCTTTATCAAACCTCGTCTTAAAACTATGTATGGTTCCTCCCTCCACCACGTCACTATCTAGGCTGTTCCACTTCCTGACAACTCTGTGACTGAAGAAATACTTTCTAACATCCCTTTGACTCATAGGAGTCTTCAACTTCCAATTGTGACCCCTTGTTTCTGTGTCCCATCTCCGGAACATCCTGTCTTTGTCCACCTTGTCAATTCCTCGCAATATTTTATGTCATTATCATGTCTCCCCTGACTCTCCTCTCCCCCAGTGTGTGTGTGTGTGTGTGTGTGTGTGTGTGTGTGTGTGTGTGTGTGTGTGTGTGTGTGTGTGTGTGTGTGTGTGTGTGTGTGTGTACGTGTGCGTGTACACAGTGTGTGTAAGAAAACTTTGAAATAATGAAAATATCTAAATCGAATAGTATTCCTTGTTTTTGCTTCCATTTTCTGTGAAAAGCATTTTTCTGAGAACGTTTTCTATATAGGTGATATAGGCACTGACTAAACAATGTGTACTCACCTATAAATAACAAAAAGGCACAATACCGTGACTGGAACGATACACAAATAACCCGCACATAAAAGAGAGAAGCTTACGACGACGTTTCGGTCCGACTTGGACCATTGACAGTCACACTGTGTGACTTTGTCAATGGTCCAAGTCGGACCGAAACGTCGTCGTAAGCTTCTCTCTTTTATGTGCGGGTTATTTGTGTACTCACCTATATGTGGTTGCAGGGGTCGATTCATAGCTCCTGGCCCCGCCTCATCACTTGTCGGTGCTAAGTCACACTCTCCCTGCCCCATGAACTTTATCATACTTCTTCTTAAAGCTATGTATGGATCCTGCCTCCACTACATCACTTCCCAGACTGTTCCACTTCCTGACAACTCTGTGACTGAAGAAATACTTCCTAACATCCCTGTGATTCATCTGAGTCTTTAACTTCCACCTTGTCAATTCCTCTCAGTATTTTATATGTCGTTATCATATTCCCCCTATCTCTCCTGTCTTTAAGTGTCTTCAGGTCGATTTCCTTTAATCTCTCCTCGTAGGACATGCCCCTTAGTTCCAGGACTAGTCTTGTTGCAAACCTTTGCACTTTCTCTAGTTTCCCTAAGTGCTTGGCTAGGTGTGGGTTCCATACTGGTGCTGCATACTCCAATATAGGCCTAACGTACACGGTGTACAGTGCCCTCAATGATTCCTTATTAAGATGTCGAAATGCTGTTCTTACGTTTGCTAGGCGCGCATATGCTGCAGCAGTTATTTGGTTGTTGTGCGCCTTAGGAGATGTGCCCGGTGTTATACTCACCCCAAGATCCTTTTCCTTGAGTGAGGTTTGTGTGTACGTGTGTGTGTGTGTGTGTGTGTGTGTGTGTGTGTGTGTGTGTGTGTGTGTACTCACCTGTTTGTGGTTGCAGGGGTCGAGTCCTAGCTCCTGGCCCCGCCTCTTCACTAGTTGCTACTGGGTCCTCTCTCTTCCTGCTCCATGAGCTTTATCAAACCTCGTCTTAAAACTATGTATGGTTCCCGCCTCCACTACGTCACTTTCTAGGCTATTCCACTGCCTGACAACTCTATGACTGAAGAAATACTTCCTAACATCCCTTTGACTCATCTGAGTCTTCAACTTCCAATTGTGACCTCTTGTTTCTGTGTCCCCTCCCTGGAACATCCTGTCTCTGTCCACCTTGTCTATTCCGTGCAGTATTTTATATGTCGTTATCATGTGTTCCCTGACCCTCCTGTCCTCCAGTGTCGCCAGGCCGATTTCCCTTCACCTTTCTTCATAAGACATTCATTCCCCTTAGCTCTGGAACTAACCTTGTCGCAAACCTTTGCACTTTCTCTAATTTCTTGACGTGCTTGATCAAGTGCGGGTTCCAAACAGGTGCTGCATACTCCAGTATGGGCCTGACGTACACGGTGTACAGTGTCTTGTACGTACGTGTGTGTGTGTACTCGCCTAGTTGTACTCACCTAGTTGAGGTTGCAGGGGTGGAGTCCGAGCTCCTGGCCCCGCCTCTTCATTGGTCGCTACTAGGTCACTCTCCCTGAACCGTGAGATTTATCATACCTCTGCTTAAAGCTATGCATGGATCCTGCCTCCAATACACCGCTTCCCAGACTATTCCACTTCCTGGCTACTCTGTGGCTGAAGAAATACTTCCTAACATCCCTGTGATTCATCTGTGTCTTCAACTTCCAACTGTGTCCCCTTGTTGCTGTGTCTCATCTCTGGAAAATCCTGTCTTTGTCCACCTTGTCAGCTCCCCTCAGTATTTTGTATATCGTTATCATATCCCCCCTATCTCTCCTATCCTCCAGTGTCGTCAGGTCGATTTCCCTTAACCTCTCCTCGTAGGACATACCCCTTAGCTCTGGGACTAGTCTTGTTGCAAACCTTTGCACTTTCTCTAGTTTCTTTACTTAGTTGGTTAGGTGTGGGTTCCAAACTGGTATCGCATACTCCAATATGGGCCTAACGTACACGGTGTACAGGGTCCTGAACGATTCCTTATTAAGATGTTGGAATGCTGTTCTGAGGTTTGCTAGGCGCCCATATACTGCAGCAGTTATTTGGTTGATGTGCGCTTCAGATGTGCCTGGTGTTATGCTCACCCCAAGATCTTTTTCCATGAGTGAGGTTTGTAGTGTGTGTGTGTGTGTGTGTGTACTCACCTATTTGTACTCACCTATTTGTGGTTGCAGGGGTCGAGTCCTAGCTCCTGGCCCCGCCTCTTCACCGGTTGTTACTAGGCCCTCTCTCTCCCCGCTCCATGAGCTTTATCAAACCTCGTCTTAAAACTGTGTATGGTTCCTGCCTCCACTACGTCATTTTCTAGGCTATTCCACTGCCTTACAACTCTATGACTGAAGAAATACTTCCTACTATCTCTCTGACTCATTTGTGTCTTCAACTTCCAATTGTGGCCTCTTGTTTCTGTGTCCCCTCCCTGGAACATCCTGTCTTTGTCCACCTTGTCTATTCCACGCAGTATTTTATATGTCGTTATCATGTCTCCCCTGACCCTCCTGTCCTCCAGTGAGGTCAGGCCGATTTCCCTTAATCTTTCTTCATAGGACATTCCCCTTAGCTCTGGAACTAACCTTGTCGCAAACCTTTGTACTTTCTCTAGTTTCCTGACGTGCTTTATCAAGTGCGGGTTCCAAACAGGTGCTGCATACTCCAGTATGGGCCTGACATACACGGTGTACAGTGTCTTGAATGATTCCTTACTAAGGTATCGGAATGCTGTTCTCAGGTTTGCCAGGCGCCCATATGCTGCAGCAGTTATCTGATTGATGTGTGCTTCCGGAGACATGCTCGGTGTTATACTCACCCCAAGATCTTTCTCCTTGAGTGAGGTTTGCAGTCTTTGGCCACCTAGCCTATACTCTGTCTGTGGTCTTCTGTGCCCCTCCCCCATCTTCATGACTTTGCATTTGGCAGGATTAAATTCGAGAAGCCATTTGCTGGACCAGGTGTCCAGTCTGTCCAGGTCTCTTTGAAGTCCTGCCTGGTCCTCATCAGATTTAATTCTCCTCATTAACTTCACATCATCTGCAAACAGGGACACTTCTGAGTCTAACCCTTCCGTCATGTCGTTCACATATACCAAAAATAGCACTGGTCCTAGGACCGACCCCTGTGGGACCCCGCTCGTCACAGGTGCCCACTGTGATACATCATTACGTACGTGTGTGTGTGTGTGTGTGTGTGTGTGTGTGTGTGTGTGTGTGTGTGTGTGTGTGTGTGTGTGTACGTGTACGTGTACGTGTGTGTACGTGTGTATGTGTCAGAAAACCTTGAAATACGTAATGAAAATATCTAAATCGAATAGTATTCCTTGTCTTTGCTTCCATTTTCTGTGACAAGCATTTTACTGAGTACATTTTCTATATCAGTGATTCAGGCACTGCCTAAAGAATGCATACTCATAGACCATTATATGTTTATTAACTGCAGTTATCATACATAGTGTAAATTTTCATTCCGTCTAAGAGATGCCATGATGCAGTGTTGGAGTGTGAGGTATGAGAGCACAGCAGCATGTGATGTAGTGGATCTTGATGACGATGGTCACTTTCACAGCAAGTAAGTTTATTCAGGTACAGATACACATAAATACTTACATAAATTGCCATATATATCAGCAAATATGTAGATTACCTAGGATAACCCACCTAAAAAAGTCAGAGTGGCTTATTTCCATTGGGGTCCTTGTAATATCTTATAATTTTAAATCTTAACAGTTAAAAAATGCTAAGTAACTCTATGTGTAAAGCATTTACAGTACAAGGAAATATGCTAGGAGGTAAGGATGGAGTAGTAGCGACGTAAAGATGGGGTAGTAGTGAGGTAAAGATGGGGTAGTAGTGAGGTAAAGATGGGGTAGTAGTGAGGTAAAGATGGGGTAGTAGTGAGGTAAAGATGGGGTAGTAGTGAGGTAAAGATGGGGTAGTAGTGAGGTAAGGATGGGGTAGTAGTGAGGTAAAGATGGGGTAGTAGTGAGGTAAAGATGGGGTAGTAGTGAGGTAAAGATGGGGTAGTGAGGTAAGGATTGGGTAGTAGTGAGGTAAAGATGGGGTAGTAGTGAGGTAAAGATGGGGTAGTAGTGAGGTAAAGATGGGGTAGTAGTGAGGTAAGGATGGGGTAGTAGTGAGGTAAAGATGGGGTAGTAGTGAGGTAAGGATGGGGTAGTAGTGAGGTAAAGATGGGGTAGTAGTGAGGTAAAGATGGGGTAGTAGTGAGGTAAAGATGGGGTAGTGAGGTAAGGATGGGGTAGTAGTGAGGTAAAGCTGGGGTAGTAGTGAGGTAAAGATGGGGTAGTGAGGTAAGGATGGAGTAGTAGCGAGGTAAAGATGGGGTAGTAGTGAGGTAAAGATGGGGTAGTAGTGAGGTAAAGATGGGGTAGTGAGGTAAGGATGGGGTAGTAGTGAGGTAAAGATGGGGTAGTAGTGAGGTAAAGATGGGGTAGTAGTGAGGTAAAGATGGGGTAGTAGTGAGGTAAAGATGGGGTAGTGAGGTAAGGATGGGGTAGTAGTGAGGTAAAGATGGGGTAGTGAGGTAAGGATGGGGTAGTAGTGAGGTAAAGATGGGGTAGTGAGGTAAGGATGGGGTAGTAGTGAGGTAAAGATGGGGTAGTAGTGAGGTAAAGATGGGGTAGTAGTGAGGTAAGGATGGAGTAGTAGCGAGGTAAAGATGGGGTAGTGAGGTAAGGATGGGGTAGTAGTGAGGTAAAGATGAGGTAGTAGTGAGGTAAGGATGGAGTAGTAGTGAGGTAAAGATGGGGTAGTGAGGTAAGGATGGGGTAGTAGTGAGGTAAAGATGGGGTAGTAGTGAGGTAAGGATGGGGTAGTAGTGAGGTAAAGATGAGGTAGTAGTGAGGTAAAGATGGGGTAGTGAGGTAAGGATGGGGTAGTAGTGAGGTAAAGATGGGGTAGTAGTGAGGTAAGGATGGGGTAGTAGTGAGGTAAAGATGAGGTAGTAGTGAGGTAAGGATGGGGTAGTAGTGAGGTAAAGATGGGGTAGTAGTGAGGTAAGGATGGGGTAGTAGTGAGGTAAAGATGGGGTAGTAGTGAGGTAAAGATGGGGTAGTAGTGAAGTAAAGATGGGGTAGTAGTGAAGTAAAGATGGGGTAGTAGTGAAGTAAAGATGGGGTAGTAGTGAAGTAAAGATGGGGTAGTAGTGAAGTAAAGATGGGGTAGTAGTGAAGTAAAGATGGGGTAGTAGTGAAGTAAAGATGGGGTAGTAGTGAAGTAAAGATGGGGTAGTAGTGAAGTAAAGATGGGGTAGTAGTGAAGTAAAGATGGGGTAGTAGTGAGGTAAAGATGGGGTAGTAGTGAGGTAAAGATGGGGTAGTAGTGAGGTAAGGATGGTGTAGTAGTGAAGTAAAGATGGGGTAGTAGTGAGGTAAAGATGGGGTAGTAGTGAGGTAAAGATGGGGTAGTAGTGAGGTAAGGATGGTGTAGTAGTGAAGTAAAGATGGGGTAGTAGTGAGGTAAAGATGGGGTAGTAGTGAGGTAAAGATGGGGTAGTAGTGAGGTAAAGATGGGGTAGTAGTGAGATAAGGATGGTGTAGTAGTGAAGTAAAGATGGGGTAGTAGTGAGGTAAAGATGGGGTAGTAGTGAGGTAAAGATGGGGTAGTAGTGAGGTAAGGATGGTGTAGTAGTGAAGTAAAGATGGGGTAGTAGTGAGGTAAAGATGGGGTAGTAGTGAGGTAAAGATGGGGTAGTAGTGAGGTAAGGATGGTGTAGTAGTGAAGTAAAGATGGGGTAGTAGTGAGGTAAAGATGGGGTAGTAGTGAGGTAAAGATGGGGTAGTAGTGAGGTAAGGATGGGGTAGTAGTGAGGTAAAGATGGGTAGTAGTGAGGTAAGGATGGTGTAGTAGTGAAGTAAAGATGGGGTAGTAGTGAGGTAAAGATGGGGTAGTAGTGAAGTAAAGATGGGGTAGTAGTGAGGTAAAGATGGGGTAGTAGTGAGGTAAGGATGGTGTAGTAGTGAAGTAAAGATGGGGTAGTAGTGAGGTAAAGATGGGGTAGTAGTGAGGTAAGGATGGTGTAGTAGTGAAGTAAAGATGGGGTAGTAGTGAGGTAAAGATGGGGTAGTAGTGAGATAAGGATGGAGTAGTAGTGAGATAAGGATGGAGTAGTAGCGAGGTAAAGATGGGGTAGTAGTGAGGTAAAGATGGGGTAGTAGTGAGGTAAAGATGGGGTAGTAGTGATGTAAAGATGGGGTAGTAGTGAGGTAAGGATGGGGTAGTAGTGAGGTAAGGATGGGATAGTAGTGAGGTAAGGATGGGGTAGTAGCGAGGTAAGGATGGGGTAGTAGTGAGGTAAGGATGGGGTAGTAGTGAGGTAAGGATGAGATAGTAGCGAGGTAAGGATGAGGTAGTAGTGAGGTAAGCATGAGGGAGTAGTGAGGTAAGCATGAGGGAGTAGTGAGGTAAGCATGAAGGAGTAGTGAGGTAAGCATGGGGTAGTAGCGAGGTAAGGATGAGGGAGTAGTGAGGTAAGCATGAGGGAGTAGTGAGGTAAGGATGGGGTAGTAGTGAGGTAAGCATGGGGTAGTAGTGAGTTAAGCATTGGGTAGTAGTGAGGTAAGCATTGGGTAGTAGTGAGGTAAGCATGGAGCAGTAGTGAGGTAAGCATGGGGTAGTAGCGAGGTAAGGATGAGGGAGTAGTGAGGTAAGCATGAGGGAGTAGTGAGGTAAGCATGGGGTAGTAGCGAGGTAAGGATGAGGGAGTAGTGAGGTAAGCATGGGGTAGTAGTGAGGTAAGGATGGGGTAGTAGCGAGGTAAGGATGGGGGTAGTAGCGAGGTAAGGATGAGGGAGTAGTGAGGTAAGCATGGGGTAGTAGCGAATTAAGGATGGGGTAGTAGCGAGGTAAGGGTGGGGTAGTAGCGAGGTAAGGATGAGAGTACTGAGGTAAGTATGAGGGAGGAGTGAGTTAAGCATGGGGTAGTAGCGAGGTAAGGATGGAGTAGTAGCGAGGTAAGGATGGGGTAGTAGCGAGGTAAGGATGGGGTAGTAGAGAGGTAAGGATTGGGGTAGTAGAGAGGTAAGGATGGGAATAGAAGCGAGGTAAGGATGGGGTTAGTAGCGAGGTAAGGATGGGGGTAGTAGCGAGGTAAGGATGGGGGTAGTAGAGAGGTAAGGATGGGGGTAGTAGAGAGGTAAGGATGGGGGTAGTAGAGAGGTAAGGATGGGGGTAGTAGAGAGGTAAGGATGGGGTAGTAGCGAGGTAAGGATTGGGTAGTAGCGAGGTAAGGATTGGGTAGTAGCGAGGTAAGAAGGATTGGGTAGTAGCGAGGTAAGGATGGAGTAGTAGCGAGGTGAGGATGGGTTAGTAGCAGCGTAAGGATGGGGTAGTAGCGTGGTAAAGATTGGGTAGTAGCGTGGTAAGGATTAGGTAGTAGCGAGGTAAGGATGGAGTAGTAGCGAGGTGAGGATGGGGTAGTAGCAGCGTAAGGATGGGGTAGTAGCGAGGTAAGGATGGGGTAGTAGAGAGATAAGGATGGGGTAGTAGCGAGGTAAGGATTGGGTAGTAGCGAGGTAAGGATGGAGTAGTAGCAAGGTAAGGATGGGGTAGTAGCACCGTAAGGATGGGGTAGTAGCAGCGTAAGGATATGGTAGTAGCGAGGTAAGGATGGGGTAGTAGCGAGGTAAGGATGGGGTAGTAGCAAGGTAAGGATGGGGTAGTAGCGAGGTAAGGATGGGGTAGTAGCGAGGTAAGGATGGAGTAGTAGCGAGGTGAGGATGGGGTAGTAGCAACGTAAGGATGGGGTAGTAGCGAGGTAATGATGGGGTAGTAGCAACGTAAGGATGGGGAGTAGCGAGGTAAGGATGGGGTAGTAGCAGCGTAAGGATGGGATAGTAGCGAGGTAAGGATGGGGTAGTAGTGAGGTAAGCATGGGGTAGTAGTGAGGTAAGCATGGGGTAGTATTGAGGTAAGCATGGGGGAGTAGTGAGGTAAGCATGGGGTAGAAGCGAGGTAAGCATGGGGCAGTAGTGAGGTAAGCATGCGGTAGTAGTGAGGTAAGCATGCGGTAGTAGTGAGGTAAGCATGGGGCAGTAGTGAGGTTAGCATGAGGTAGTAGTGAGGTAAGCATGGGGTAGTGGTGAGGTAAGCATGGGGCAGTAGTGAGGTAAGCATGGGGTAGTAGTGAGGTAAGCGTGGGGCAGTAGTGAGGTAAGCATGGGGTAGTAGTGAGGTAAGCATGGGGCAGTAGTGAGGCAAGCATGGGATAGTGAGGTAAGCATTGGGCAGTAGTGAGGTAAGCATGGGGCAGTAGTGAGGTTAGCATGGAGCAGTAGTGAGATAAGCATGGGGCAGTAGTGAGGTAAGCATGGGGCACTAGTGAGGTTAGCATGGGGCAGTAGTGAGGTAAGCATGGGACAGTAGTGAGGTAAGCATGGGGCAGTAGTGAGGTTAGCATGGAGCAGTAGTGAGGTAAGCATGGGGCAGTAGTGAGGTAAGCATGAGGCAGTAGTGAGGTAAGCATGGGGCAGTAGTGAGATAAGCATGGGGCAGTAGTGAGGTAAGCATGGGGCAGTAGTGAGGTAAGCATGGGGCAGTTGTGAGGTAAACATGGGGCAGTAGTGAGGTAAACATGGGGCAGTAGTGAGGTTAGCATGGAGCAGTAGTGAGGTAAGCATGGGGCAGTAGTGAGGTAAACATGGGACAGTAGTGAGGTTAGCATGGAGCAGTAGTGAGGTAAGCATGGGCAGTAGTGAGGTAAGCATGGGGAAATAGTGAGGTAAGCATGGGGTAGTAGTGAGGTAAGCATGGGGTAGTAGTGAGGTAAGCATGGGGCAGTAGTGAGGTAAGCATGGGGTAGTAGTGAGGTAAGCATGGGGTAGTAGTGAGGTAAACATGGGTCAGTAGTGAGATAAACATGGGGTAGTAGTGAGGTAAGCCTGGGATAGTAGTGAGGTAAGCATGGGGCAGTAGTGAGGTAAGCATGGGGCAGTAGTGAGGTAAGCATGGGGCAGTAGTGAGGTAAGCATGGGGCAGTAGTGAGGTAAGCATGGGTAGTAGTGAAGTAAGCATGGGGTAGTAGTGAGGTAAGCATGGGATAGTAGTGAGTTAAGCATGGGGCAGTAGTGAGGTAAGCATGGGGCAGTAGTGAGGTAAGCATGGAGCAGTAGTGAGGTAAGCATGGGCAGTAGTGAGGTAAGCATGGGGCAGTAGTGAGGTAAGCATGGGGCAGTAGTGAGGTAAGCATGGGGCAGTAGTGAGGTAAGCATGGGGCAGTAGTGAGGTAAGAATGGGGCAGTAGTGAGGTAAGAATGCGGTAGTAGTGAGG
Organism: Cherax quadricarinatus; assembly: GCF_038502225.1. NCBI lineage: Eukaryota > Metazoa > Arthropoda > Malacostraca > Decapoda > Parastacidae > Cherax > Cherax quadricarinatus. The sequence goes on from NC_091330.1 coordinate 13,841,617, forward strand.
TAAGAATGGGGTAGTAGTGAGGTAAGCATGGGGCAGTAGTGAGGTAAGAATGGGGTAGTAGTGAGGTAAGAATGGGGTAGTAGTGAGGTAAGCATGCGGCAGTAGTGAGGTAAGAATGGGGCAGTAGTGAGGTAAAAATGTGGTAGTAGTGAGGTAAGCATGGGGGAGTAGTGAGGTAAGCATGGGGCAGTAGTGAGGTAAGAATGGGGCAGTAGTGAGGTAAGAATGGGGCAGTAGTGAGGTAAGAATGGGGTAGTAGTGAGGTAAGCATGGGGTAGTAGTGAGGTAAGCATGGGGCAGTAGTGAAGTAAGCATGTGGTAGTAGTGAGGTAAGCATGGGGTAGTAGTGAGGTAAGCATGGGGTAGTAGTGAGGTAAGCATGGGGTAGTAGTGAGGTAAGCATGGGGTAGTAGTGAGGTAGGCATGGGGTAGTAGTGAGGTAAGCATTGGGTAGTAGTGAGGTAAGCATGGGGTAGTAGTGAGGTAAGCATGGGGTAGTAGTGAGGTAAGCATGGGGTAGTAGTGAGGTAAGCATGGGGTAGTAGTGAGGTAAGCATGGGGCAGTAGTGAAGTAAGCATGGGGCAGTAGTGAAGTAAGCATGGGGTAGTAGTGAGGTAAGCATGGGGCAGTAGTGAAGTAAGCATGGGGTAGTAGTGAGGTAAGCATGGGGTAGTAGTGAGGTAAGCATGGGGTAGTAGTGAGGTAGGCATGGGGTAGTAGTGAGGTAAGCATGGGGTAGTAGTGAGGTAAGCATGGGGTAGTAGTGAGGTAAGCATGGGGTAGTAGTGAGGTAAGCATGGGGCGGTAGTGAAGTAAGCATGGGGCAGTAGTGAAGTAAGCATGGGGTAGTAGTGAGGTAAGCATGGGGTAGTAGTGAGGTAAGCATGGGGTTAACATCAGCGCAGGCCTGGAGGAGGGCCACTCGCCAGCATGTCGTCAACTACAATTTAAGGGATGTTATTTCTAATACTTTAGGTGTTACGCAGGCTACTCCCGTTGTTGTCACTAGTTTATAAATCTTGTGTTTATAGTTTATTTTGTGCTACTTTCGCTTTTTAGTGAGGTAATGATATCATATGGAATAAGATCTCAGTAAACAGGTGACGTCACAATATGCAGAACAACCACTGTGAGAAAATAATGAAATGCCAAGCGCTTTCGTGATTTTTCATTTATTATATATTTTTAATTTATTCCACGTATGATTTGGTTGAAAGCTTAAGCTCTTCTGTATCTCCTGGAGGTTACCTGGAGGTTATTCCGGGGATCAACGCCCCCGCGGCCTGGTCCATGACCAGGCCTCCCATACTGATTCCCAATACGATCACCAGTAGAAGTAAGTCACCTTTTCTGACCTTTTTTTCGGGGGGGAGGGGGGTACCTGGTGTCTACCTGGAGGGTATTTCGGGGATCAACGCCCCCGCGACCCGGTCCACGACCAGGCCTCCCGGTGGATCAGGGCCTAATCAACGAGGCTGTTACTGCTGGCCGCACGCTATCCAACATACGAACTACAGCCCGGCTGATCCGGCACCGACTTTAGGTATCCTAGATAATTTACACTCACAATTTATATAACTATTTATGTGTACCTGTACCTAAGTAAATTTATTGATTTTCTTGGTCAACGAGAGTGTAATTCCTTACTATTGTTTTTAGGTTGGTTTTATAATGGGAAATTTACAAGCGTTAGCCATTAAAACATCGGTAGAAGTGGATGGATGTGTATATTAAATATTTGTATGTACGTTTATATATATGTTTTTATACATATGGAAATATTGTGACGATTCCTAATATACATTGCAACATACATCACAGGAATGAGAGACGGGACGAGTGTAGGAGTGACAAGTAACAAAGTCACAAGAAATTTATGTTTAGTTAAGATAGGTTTGGTTTAGACTAGGTTACTAAGATGACACCAGGTTAGGCTAGGTTTTAGACTTCGACATTTTTACCTAGTTTTCTAGACTAAACTCAGTGATCCATGATCCATGACTATTTAACCTAGTACCAGCGTGTTAACTGGACCTACAGGTCGCGGAGAGCAACAGGCTGGTTTATCAGGCAGACAAATAGAAGCTTGGTCTTAACCGGGCACCATGAGTGGAACTCCAGATACTGGTCAGGACTGTTTATATATTGTTGTGTTTGTCTCGGTACCTATACACGTAGCTAGTTGAATTATCATGACTGGTTTGTGGGCGGGGAGTGGTAAGCGGCCGCAGGATGGTGTTTTGTATCCATACCAGAGGTCACATGGTGGGCGGCTGACCTGAGCTGGTGGCCACGGCTTCACTGCGGTATCTCCCGCAGTCCTTACCTTTCTCCCCTTCCTTGTCCCCCTCCCCTTCCCTCTCTCTGTATATCCCTCCCTCCCTACCTCTCCCGACGGTTCCCTTCCTACTGCTCTCTCCTTTCCCACCGCTTCTTAGCTCTCCCTTCTTAGCTAATATATCATGTTTCCCATATTTGGCGTGTCCGCGGGGCTGGGCTGAGTGGAGGCTGTTAGATAGCATCACAATAGGTCGTATATTGGCTCACACAGGCAGCGCTATCTTCTGATATGGGAAACCTCTCTCTCCTTATACGCAGATCATAGGCCAGGAAGAGGGTCCCTGACATTGTATGGGACAATAACTCTCTTTATAAAACGTAAAATACCCACGTAGGTGATCGCATACAGGAAAACCTGGACTGGAAATACGTTAATGGAGAATGACACTGATGTAAGGAGGAGTTTCTGGTTATAGTAATAGATGAACAGAATAAATGTTATTCTTTTATAAGTAAATAACATAGGCTAGTGATGTTTCCCTTTCGTATTCTATCACACAGACTGAGTTGGGTTGTTTTTGTATTAAATAACATCAGGTCCGCCGGCAGTGTACTGCTTCCTTATTCTATATGATAATAGGCTGCTGCTGGAGGAGGTTGAGAGAGAGAGGACTGGATAGTTGTGGTGATGTGATGACAAATCCCTGGTAAGACGAGTGTCAAGAGTTCAAGGAAGATGCAGGGTGAATAAGCCACAGTACCGTGGCTAGAATTCACAAATATCCTACACTTAAGAAAGGAGACTTTGCAACACTTAAAGTTTACTCTCGACTATGGGCAATTTGTGTCGATGCAGTATATATTGTGCAGCTTTAGAAGGTCCAAAAAGTATGTGGGAAAATGATGGTGTAGGCTGCAGTCCTGTGAACTTTCAGCATTGTTGACATTTTTTGACACGGAAGATGGGTCTAAGACCGGGCCGCGGGGGCGCAGATCCCCTGGAATCTACATCAGGTAGCAGTTAGCTCTACATTCTCTTCTAGATGTGAATTATTATAGCGTTGATGTGTATTAGAAATTTAAAATGAGATATGCTAGTCTGTTGCCTATTTCTACATGGATGTATCTGTTTTAGAGACTAGGAGTACTGTATGATTACCGTAGACAAATAGACTGATGTAGTACCGTGGCAGGAACCTTCATAATAATGCAGTATTGTGACAAGGACCTTCATGATGATATATTGTGACAGGGGGCCCCCCTCATAATGATATAGTATTGTGAGAGAGACCATAATGTAGTAATGTGACATTGACCTTCATAATAATGTAGTATAGAGACAGGGACCTTCAGAATGATGTAGGGGTGCTATATACTTCCAGAATGATGTAAAAGTGGATGGAGTTTTCTAGATTGATGTAGTTGATAGAGAGTCTGTGGCAAAACAAAACGTAGTATACAGAGCTGTATAATCTGAGGGAATAGAAGGAAGCGGGTCACTTAACAGGACTGAACAGAGTGGAGGAGGTGAGGGTTAGGTGAGGGCACGGACCCAGACTCTATCAAGAAGGGTACAAGAGCTGCAGTTGGCACTGTACCTGCACCGTTAAATTTATCACTCGCTTACCAATTCCGCCCACAAACCAAATTTCTCATCCATTTGCGTAACTACCTACTCACCTATGCGCCTGTAGGTGAGTGGACATTATCCAGGGTCCCAATACCCTATCCTCTAAGTCTAGGACGACGTGTCTAGTGTACCCTCATATCTCTTCCCGCTGCTGTTTGTGTGGTTTCTGCTGTTATTTGTGCTGTTCCCACTTCTGTTCTGCTGTTGCTGTTCGTGGAGATGCGGCTTGCTTCTTTCTCTCCCTGCCGCTCAAACTCTCGTGTTACTCGCGGTAGATTGGATCTTGTTGTGAAATGGATGATTTTAGAGCAGAAGGCCGCTGCCTCTCGCAATATCTAGACCATACGACATGGTGTTGAGTGAACTGGAAGACAACCATGTCGACGGTGTTGAGTGAACTGGAAGACAACCATGTCGACGGTGTTGAGTGAACTGGAAGACAACCATGTCGACGGTGTTGAGTGAACTGGAAGACAACCATGTCGACGGTGTTGAGTGAACTGGAAGACAACCATGTCGACGGTGTTGAGTGAACTGGAAGACAACCATGTCGACGGCGTTGAGTGAACTGGAAGACAAACATATCGACGGTGTTGAGTGAACTGGAAGACAAGCATAATATTAATCGAGGTCATGACAGCCTTCGACAAGTTTAACCAAGGTATAACAACACGCTAAATACAAAACGCGTGTTAAAAATCAAGTTCCGCTGTTCTCCGTCCGTTCATGTGGCTCACACACAAATCTGACATAGTCAAGACGCAACCGTATCATTCTTTGTGGCCGACACTAACATCTGCACGAGTGTGTCAGCAGTCGAGGACGGAACAAGTCTCCAGGCTGATTAAAGCAAGTTTCCCAGTGATTTGAGCTTTTGGCTCTCCACCAAACCTACCAGTTTCAATTCTTGGACTGGGGGAGACGTATGGGTACATCTCTTTCTATCCGTTGCGTCTGTTCATCTAGCAGTAAATAGGTTTTGCAGGGCGCATTGCAAGATATGGTAATATGCCTTTGACATGAGCAGGCGTAAAAACAACTCTTGGCCTTCCTATTGATGGTTCCAGGGGTCATCGCCCCGACGGCCCAGTCCCAGATCAAGCCTCCTGATTAGTCAGGTTGTTAATGTTAGCAGCGTCTGTTTGAACGTAAGCACGACAGTCAGGAACCACTGTTCCCACAATGAAGTAGCCCTTCACCCTCTTCAACCCCTTCCCTTCCCCGTCCCACACCGGTCATAGCTAACTCGTTTGCTAACAACCACCACCCCCTGCATGCCCACCCGTCTGTTGTTACCGCCCGCGTCCACGCACATGTGCTGCCATGGCTGTAAGTTTGTATGTGGAGGTGTAATAATAATAATATCTTTATTTCTACAAGTACATGTACATGGTATACAGGCCTAGCTGACATTAATAACATACTACTATATAGAAAACCGCTTGTTATGCTGAGCATTTCGGGCAAATTAGGTCAGTTTTGTCCCGGGATGCCACCCACACCAGTCGACTAACTCCCAGGTACCTATTTTATACTGATGAGTGAACATGGACAGCAGGTGTCTTATGGAAACACGTCCTTAATGTTTTCCAGCTGTGCCGGGGATTCGAACTCCAGACCTCAGTGTGAGAGCTGAGTGCACTAGCGATCGAGCCACGGGTCACCAAAAGCTGCTTCTAAACGGTCTAGTAATGCAGCAGCAGGGATTGTAGTTTCAGAGTAGTAGTAGTGATGGTGGTGGTAATAGTAAAAGTAGCAGTGATAATAGTAGTAGTAACAATAGTAGTTATAGCATTGATAATAGTAGCAATACCAGAAACAGTAATAAAAGTAATAGTGGCAGTAGTAGTAGTAGTACTAGTAATAGTAGTTGTAACGTTAGTATTAGTAACAACAGTGAAGCCTACCAGTGTACCACTATAAATGGTACACTGGTAGGCACACCTACCATGTACACTGGTACGTGTGCCTACCGCTTCTATCCTTTCCCCTTCTATTCTTCCCAAGTGTTACCTAGTAACTGCACCACCGCTGGAAGGAAACTTTTGAAGCTGACGTAGCTGATGAACCTTTAACGGAATACTGGACGATATCCTCATTCTCTTGCTGAAATCTGCCAGTTCAAGCTGACACATTTCAACACCTTGTATGAGCACCATCCTGTGTGATGGAATATGGCAGGGAAACACAACTTTTGTTCCCACTGTGTAAGTTACACGGTGGCAACAAAATACACTGACGATGTATTTAATTTTGACTAAAAATCATATCTCCATATTTTCTGTTCAACCCCTTTCCTCTCCCCTCTCTCCCTTGCGTCTTTTCCCCCATCCCTTCCATTTTCCCCCTCTCTTCCGTCTTTCACTCCCTCCCACTCCTCTCTTCCTCCAGGTCGCTTCATTACAAAATCTTGAGCTGAATGTGAAGACATATGAGAGTTGTTTTCAGGCACTTGTTACGGTGGAGGAGGTGATATTGGTGTTGGTGGCCTCTGCCTGGAGTCTACCTGGAGGGTATTCCGGGGATCAACGTCCCCGCGGCCCGGTCCACCGCCAGGCCTCCCGGTGGATCAGGGCATGATCAACTAGGCTGTTACTGCTGGTCGCACGTAGTCCAACTTACGAACCTCAGCCCGGCTGATCCGGCACTGACTTTAAGTATCTGTCCAGCTCCCCCTTTAAGACAACCAGGGGTCTATTGGTAATTCGCCTTATGCATAGTGGGAGGCTGTTGAAGAGTCTTGGGACCCCAGACACTTACGGTGTTTTCTCTTAGTGTACTAATGGTGCCCCTACTTTTCATTGGGTGTATGTTGCATCGCCTGCAAGTCTTTTGCTTTTGTAGGAAGTGATTTCTGTGTGCAGATTAGGGACCAGTTCCTCTAGGATTTTTCAGGTGTAGATTATGATGTATATCTCTCGCCTGCGCTCCGGTGAGTACAAGTCGAGTGCTTCCAAGCGTTTCCAGTAGTTAAGGTGTTTGGTGGAACTTGCATGTGCAGTAAAGGTTCTTTGTACATTCTCTATATTTACAGTTTCACCTTCCTTGAATAGAGATGTTAAAGTACAATATTCCAGCCTAGAGAGAACAAGTAATTTAAAAAGGATCATCACTGGACTGGCATCTCTTGTCTTGAATGTTCTCATTATCCATCCTATCATTTTCCTCGCAGATGTGGTAGTGCCACTGTTATGATCCTTGAAGATGAGATCCTCAAACATTACAACTCCTAGGTCCTTCACATTACTTTTCCGCTCTATTTTGTGATTAGAGTTTGTAGTATACTCAATTCTAGCTATTATTTCCTCCAGTTTTCCATAACGGAGTAGTTGAAATTTGTCTTCATTGAACATCATATTGTTCTCAGTTACCCATTGGAAAACTTAGTTTATATCTTCTTGGAGCTTTGCCGTGTCCTCAATGGATGACACTCGTGCAGATCCTAGTATCGTCTGCATAGGATGATACGGTGCTATGGTTTACATATCTGTCTCTGATAGGATGAGGAACAGGATAGGGGGCGAGTACTGTGCCTTGTGGAACAGAGCTCTGCACTATGTCAGCTTCCGATTTAATTCTGTGTACCACTACTCTTTGTGTTCGATTGGTTAGAAAGTTGAAGATTCATCTGCCCGCTTTGCCAGTTATCCCTTTAGCACGCATTGTGTGTCCTATTACACCATGATCGCACTTGTCAAAGGTTTTTGCAAAATCTGTGTATACCGCATCTGCATTCTGAAAGTTAAGACATATGTGCAACATCTGGAAATCTTTATTGTAGACGTTTCGCCATCCAGTGGCTTTATCAATACAGATTCTAGGACATATTTAGAAGGCAATAGAACTATATACAAAAGATGAGGTAATCAGTTCCTCAGCCTCGGAGTTAGTGTTCACAGCATCGTGGTGGAAGAGAATCTGGAGCAAAGGCAAGGAGACTTGCGGTTATATAGGCGTCAGTGGATAGGGACGTGTAGCAGACGAAGGCATAGTCACTGGTAGGCGGGATTCCCCAGTGGAAATAGGTCCTACCCAAAGAGATAGGTTAGTTGTAGTAGCCGTGAAGAAGGTCTTGTAGATGTCCTCTGAACCAAGATTACATGATGTTGCAGTGTCTGACAAGTTGTGCATTCTGTAGGAAGCCAATTGTTTCAATTAGATGCATTCTGTTTGTTTTCCAGTGCATCCAAGACCATATTATAATGATCCAGTAGTTGCGAGAGGCAGGAGCGACCTGCTCTGAACCTATGTTGCCCTGGATTGTGCAACTATTGGGAATCCAAGTGGTTTGCAGTCCTACTTCTTAGAACTCTTTCAAATATTTTTATGATGTGGGACATTAGAGCTATTGGTCTATAGTTCTTAGCTTTGCTGCCACCTTTTAGTGACTGTGGAAGCTCGCCTGTGTCTATGCTACTTCTCCATAGCATACCTGAGCCCGCGAGAGGGGTTTCTTGCAGTTCTTAATGAACACAGAGTTCCACTGCACTGTTAGGTGCAGTTTCATATCCACTATGGAGGTTTTCTGTGAGTGTCATGGGCCTCGACAACTCAAAGGAGCTACGATGGTGTTCTTCGCATCCTGTACCACACGTGAAATGGTTATATTCAAAATAATTTTTAAAGGGGTGACCCAGTAAGCCAGCGAAAGGCCTCGGTCAGATGACCAAAAGATCCAGCTGCGGGTCATGACTAAGACCCGCGTCAGGAAACACTTGTCCTGTTTCCTGATAAATCTTACCTAGCCTAACCTGTAGCACACTGTAGGAAGCCAATTGTTTCAATTAGATGTATTTTAGTCCCATCGTGATCCCAGAAAGATACCACCATGTTCAATAACCCCAGCCTCTGTCAGGAAATGTCTCAAACTGCACCTTGTTTTCCCAGTTATTTCTCTAGCACCTTGTTTTCTCAGGTATCTCTAGCACCTTGTTTTCTCAGGTATCTCTAGCACCTTGTTTTCTCAGGTATCTCTAGCACTTTGTTTTCCCAGGTGTATCTCACTCTAGCACATTGTTTTCCCAGGTATCTCTCATTCTAGCACACATTTTCTAGCTTAGATTTCACAACGGTACTGTGATAGTCTTGTTAACAGTGTGGTCAGCTAGTTGATAGTAACGGTACTGTGATAGTCTTGTTAACAGTGTGGTCAGCTAGTTGATAGTAACGGTACTGTGATAGTCTTGTTAACAGTGTGGTCAGCTAGTTGTTAGTAACGGTACTGTGATAGTCTTGTTAACAGTGTGGTCAGCTAGTTGATAGTAACGGTACTGTGATAGTCTTGTTGACAGTGTGGCCAACTAGGTGATAGTAACGGTACTGTGATAGTCTTGTTGACAGTGTGGTCAACTAGGTAATAGTAACGGTACCAGGGACGGGGTCTGGCTCCTCCGCCTACCACCTGGCTTAGGTGCGCGCACGCAGGTGCTTGTTAACCCCCCCCCCCTTCAGAAGCATTGGTGTCCCGTCTACACTATTATTATTATTAATAGTAGTAGTAGTAATATGATTATTATAATTATTATTATTATTATTATTATTCAGGAAGGATATAGGAAAGCAGTGGTTTGGTAATAAGAGTTGTGGATGAGTGGAACAAACTCCCGAGTACCGTCATAGATGCTAAGACCTTGTAAAGTTTTAAAAATAGGTTGGATAAATACATGAGTGGGTGTGGGTGGGTATGAGTTGGATCTGACTAGCTTGGGCTACCAGGTCTGGTGCCGTGCTCCTTCCTTAAATGGAAGTGACCTGACTAGGTGGTCATTGTTCTAGACCGGGGGGGGGACATGGACCTGCTTCGCATGGGTCAGTAGGCCTGTTGCAGTGTTCCTTCTTTCTTATGTTCTTATTTTCCCCTTCTTCAGTTCATCATTATTCCCAGAATAATATTTTGTAGCGTCCACTGGTCACCTTTTTGACTTCGTTTGTTGGTTATATTATTTCATGTCATTGTATATTATTATGACTTCTGTCCTCTCTCTCTCTCTCTCTCTCTCTCTCTCTTTTTCTCTTTTTTAGTGTTTGACAAGGTTAGGTTAATGATCCTTAGCTTTATTGACAAGTTATTTACAGGTTAAGGATCCCTAACTTTATTGACAAGCTAGAGCTGTTACCTACATCAGCTCATTTGAAAACATTTTTATTGTTATGAAACATACAAGTAGGGAACAGGATGAAGTTGGAGCCATCTGTGGGCCAAGATTTTCATTTGATCAACTGACTCTATCTCGTTGACATCATTATGATGTACGAATGTGTGTTCCATACTCGAGTCATCCTGGGTATATATGATCTCAGATGGAGTGATGTTCTGGAGAAGGGTACAGCCAGAGTGAAGTTGCTGCTTTCTGCCCGTCTTGTGGCATAAAAGCTTGTTTCACGCTGTCCTCGAAGTGGATCCAAGTGTGGCTCTCTCTCTCTCTCTCTCTCTCTCTCTCTCTCTCTCTCTCTCTCTCTCTCTCTCTCTCTCTCTCTCTCTCACACACACACACACACACACACACACACACACACACACACACACACACACACACACACACACACACACACACAGCTCTGGGCTACAATCCGGAGCTTAATTTTCCAGTTAGGTAAAAGGACACTAGTGCACATGGTGCGACATTTTACTGTGGCAATGTCTGGCTCTCCAGGAGCTTTGTCACATTAGTTGGACTTGTTTCCTTATACCTAACATACTGTCGGTAATTCTACTAACATTATTACAGTTTCCCAGTTGTTTATGATCCAGTGACTGTATGTGGCTTGGGACCACTCTCAGATACCTTTTAACTGTTTAATGTTTTCATCTCTCCGAGTGTAAGGCTTGTACCCATGGTAAACCAGTGGATAGCTCACTCACAGACCTGCTAGTTTTAAGATTGGTTTACCATGGGTTGAAACCCTCTGTTTAGTGGGTGGTTTACGATCGTGTTATTACGATTACGTGAGTCAGTTGTATCACGTAGCCTGCATTCTTCACGATCTTTTTTTTTTTACTGTCATCCATATCCACTACACGGCACTTGTCAAAATTAAATTTCTTCGTCACTTTATGAGTGCACTTGGTGAGTGCAGGTAAGAGTGATACACAGTACAGTGGTAGCTCAGCCTCGCCACTGCTCGACCCGACCCGGGTTCAGTTTCGGGAGAATCAAGACATTAAGACGTATCGTCAACTCTCCTTACACCTAGTGTTCATAAGTACCTGGGTTTTATTCCACAGTTGTGGGTGGTATCCTGGCAGGATGGGAGGGGGGGTAATATATCTTACATAATGCCAGGTTTAGTAATGATAATAACAGAATAACAGTACTGTTAAGACTCAACTTTGAAATAACAGAATAACAGTACTGTTAAGACTCAACTTTGAAATAACAGAATAACAGTACTGTTAAGACTCAACTTTGAAATAACAGAATAACAGTACTGTTAAGGCTAGATTTTGAAATGATAACAGAATTAGAGCTATGTTTAGGCTAGGCTTTGAAAAGATAACAGAATAACTCTGTTGAGGCTAGACTTTGAAATGAGCTGAGCTGTGGTAGAACAGCAGCTCCGTAATTCAGAGATGTACACGCTGATAAAATCGTTGGAATCTTGTATTAGCAGACACCACATCAAGTAATTTAATTTCTTCCTGTAAATCGTATAGGTAAATTCCGACAATTATCTTGGATATTATTGATACTTGTGTGACCCTGATCCTTGAGGGGACCCGCTTGTAACACTTACTTATGAGTACCCTTTTGCTTTGTTCGTTGTGGTTTCAGTTGGAGCTATAATGTTGAGGTTCTCAGAATTTGCACTTGTAGTTAACTCGTGTCATTTTAAGTTGATTTTTTTTTTTCAGAATGTCAAGACAAACTTGATATTTTGTCTTGGTTTAAGTAGGCTATGAATAATGCAGTTTCTTAACAGGCTTCGCAGTAGTCTCGCCGGTGTGAGAGTGAGTCAGTCAGGTGAGTGGGAGGGTGGGAGGTCAACACCAACAGTAGGAACAACAACAGCAAAAACAATAGCACGTGTATCTGCAGCATTCAGAAGCAGCAGTAACAGCAGCATTCAGAAGCAGCAGTAACAGCAGCATTCAGAAGCAGCAGTAACAGCAGCATTCAGAAGCAGCAGTAGTAACAGCAGCATTCAGAAGCAGCAGTAACAGCAGCATGGAACGCTTACAAGTAGTATTAGCAGCAGCAGCAGCAGCAGCAAACGACTAACAAACAATAACTAACAAACACTAACAACAACAAACACTGCGTGAGGTCACCAGCACCAAGATACATAACATCAATCTTAAATAGACTTCAGCTTAAACGTAGTAGACTCACCTGCCTCGCTACAACACCAGAGATGAGCAAACATTATTATTATTATTATTATTATTATTATTATTATTATTATTATAATTGCTGTTGTTGGGAAATGGTAAATCTAGGGGTTACACAGCACCTGGGAACAAAAGCTAATTAGAATAAGAAGGCACAATACCGTGACTGGAACAACACACAGATAACTCGCGCATAGGAGAGAGAAATTTATGACTACGTTTCGGTACGACTTTAACCATTTACAAGTCATATTGTGACGTAAATTGTTCAAGTCGGACCGAAACGTCGTCATAAGCTTCTCTCTCTCCTCTGTGCGGGTTATTTGTGAACAGGTAATTAGGCTTGTTCTGTGGAAGGAGTGCACAGCCGGTTCCTCGGATTAAGAGCCCTTGTACAGCAAGAAGGTACCCGAGAGAGAGAAAGTGGGTGCTTGCTTCCCACCAGAGCACACACAGCTTCCCCGTGCTGGTAGGCGAGTGCTGGTAGGCAGAGATTGGTTGGTAGCCTCAAGGTCAGCAAGTGAGTACAGCAATGTGACCACGTACTCCACCACTTGTTGGTACTCTGGTAGCCAGTACTCATACCTGCATGCTTACTCTCCTGCTGCTGCTTGCATTTAAAACACATTTAATGGATAAAACAGAAAAATATACGGGAACTACAACCATAGTCCGTGCTACACTGGCGGGCGCACGATTCCAGACATTGTTTATTCTTCTCTTTATTCTTAGACAGTATTTAGTACAACTGCTCGTGTGTTTATAATATATATATATATATATATATATATATATATATATATATATATATATATATATATATATATATATATATATATATATTATATATATATATATATTATATATATATATATGTCGTGCCGAATAGGCAGAACTTGCGATCTTGGCTTAAATAGCAACGCTCATCTTGCCATATAGGACAAGTGAAAATTTGTGTATGCAATAATTTCGTCAAAATCATTCTGAACCTAATGAAAAAAATATATTTTACTGTGTTTGTTTAGTATTAAATTACTGTAAACAAATCTAAAATATATTTAGTTGGGTTAGGCTAAAATAAATTACTCTTGTTATAATAAAGTTAGGTAAGTTTTCTAAGATTCTTTTAGTGCAAAATTATAAATTTTTACATTAACATTAATGAAAAAAATATATCTTTAAACGTATAAGAGAAAATTTTATTAAGAACTTAATTTTAAATGAGTTCTTGCTAATTGACCAGTTTTACATATTCGGCACGACACATATATATATATATATATATATATATATATATATATATATATATATATATATATATATATATATATATATATATATATATATATTGGTTAAAATTTATGTAAACAATTGTATTGGTAAATATATAGTATGTGTGGAAGATGAACTAGTGTATATTTTTCCTTAATAGGGTAAGAATGGTCTTGTTAAATGCCTTCACTCTGGTTATTCTGGGAGTGTCAGAATGATCAGAACCTTTCAATACACAAATAACCCGCACATAAAAGAGAGAAGCTTACGACGACGTTTCGGTCCGACTTGGACCATTGACAAAGTCACACTAACCAGAGGTGGAGTAGGACGGCTATATATAGGCAGGAAGAGGTGATGGTAGTGGTAGTAGTAGTACAAGAATGGTATATAATACCGACAAGATTAAATTAAGACACATGCGCAACACCAGGGCATCCCCACCGTAGACCTTTCAATATCTGTGGTCACGTTTCCGTCCCCAGCTGATATTTTGAGAGAGAGTTTCTTGTTCCTTCTCCTCCTCCTCCTCCTCTTTCTATATAGTAGTATGTCATTGGTATTAGCTAGGCCTATATATTTTGTAGAAAAAACGATTATTATTATTATTATTATTATTATTATTATTATTATTATTATTATTATTATTGATTTTGACCACAAGATCAATATTTTTGTTGTCATTGCTGTTGTTACTTCGGTTTTTAAGATGTGATTCTTATTGTTGCAGGTAATGAAGAGGTCCAGGTAAGGTGGTAGTACATGACAGGTAAGGTGGTAGTACCTGGCAGGTAAGGTGGTAGTACCTGACAGGTAAGGTGGTAGTACCTGACAGGTAAGGTGGTAGTACCCGGCAGGTAAGGTGGTAGTACCTGGCAGGTAAGGTGGTAGTACCCGGCAGGTAAGATGGTAGCACATGACAGGTAAGGTGGTAGTACCTGGCAGGTAAGGTGGTAGTACCTGACAGGTAAGGTGGTAGTACCCGGCAGGTAAGGTGGTAGCACATGACAGGTAAGGTGGTAGTACCTGGCAGGTAAGGTGGTAGTACCCGGTAGGTAAGGTGGTAGTACATGTCAGGTAAGGTGGTAGTACCTGGCAGGTAAGGTGGTAGTACCTGATAGGTAAGGTGGTAGTACCCGGCAGGTAAGGTGGTAGTACATGGCAGGTAAGGTGGTAGTACCTGGCAGGTAAGGTGGTAGTACCTGATAGGTAAGGTGGTAGTACCCGGCAGGTAAGGTGGTAGTACATGGCAGGTAAGGTGGTAGTACCTGGCAGGTAAGGTGGTAGTACCTGGCAGGTAAGGTGGTAGCACATGACAGGTAAGGTGGTAGTACCTGGCAGGTAAGTTGGTAGCACATGACAGGTAAGGTGGTAGTACCTGGCAGGTAAGGTGGTAGTACCTGGCAGGTAAGATGGTAGCACCTGGTAGGTAAGATGGTCGCACCTGGTAGGTAAGATGGTAGCACCTGGTAGGTAAGATGGTAGCACCTGGTAGGTAAGATGGTTGCACCTGGTAGGTAAGATGGTCGCACCTGGTAGGTAAGATGGTCGCACCTGGTAGGTAAGATGGTAGCACCTGGTAGGTAAGATGGTAGCACCTGGTAGGTAAGATGGTTGCACCTGGTAGGTAAGATGGTCGGACCTGGTAGGTAAGATGGTAGCACCTGGTAGGTAAGGTATTGGGAGGCACCTAACGAGGACGGGAGGGTGATAGGTACTGGCTGTTACCTACCTTTGTAAAGTGTGGTGTGAGGTGAACAATTGACTCGCCTCATAGTCACCTTAAACTTTAACATTACTCGCACTCTTGACAACACTGATAGAGCCCTCAACAATGGACTCTAAGCTGCTGTAATGACATTAATCTCTCGTTTACCACTATTATTGTGCGCTCTTACATTGTAACCTGTGATCTGCAACCAATGAAACATGACTTCTGAGTACATAGGGAGGGATTTACGATGGGAAGGACAGTAGGAGTGCTCTGTGGGAAGGAACTTAGAGTAAAAGTAGCAAGGAAAGAAGAAGTGGTGAGGGGGAGTGAGGTAGAGGGAATGGAAGAGTTAAACCAAGGAGGCAGAGGAAAAGAGAGTCAAGTGAGGGAGTGTGAGAGAAGGGAGGGAGTGTGAGAGAAGGGAGGGAGTGTGAGAGAGGCGTGGTATGGGAGGGCAGGATCGTGAGGTAGGGAGCAAGGCCCTCATCAGGGTCAAGGGCACCAGTTACCCTCCCTGACGCCTCCAACATCCGCCTTCAACACTGCCTATACCTGTAATATACCCGTGGCCGGTTTACAGAGTTTTTCTATCCTCACAGCCCGGCCTGCGTCCAGGCATTCGTGTTGATAGCCAGGTTAACCAGGCTGTTGCTGTTGGCGATCCGCTGGCTGACATATGTCATATTTTGGCTGAAGTAAATATCTTGTTTTTTTTTTCCTTGAAGATTTCTACACTTGTTTCAGCATTATGTCTGATATTTGCTGTCAGCACGTGGAAGAGTCTTGGACCACTGATGTTGACACAGTGCTCTCTTATTGTACCCAGGGCGCCTCTGTTTCTGTCTGGATCTGTTAGTTTGCACTTTTTAAAGCCACTGGGACCTAACCAAGATCCAACCCCCCCATCCCCCCAAGAATAACGAGTGCGCACTGCCCGTGTTAGTTGTATTTTGCACTTTATAAGTACGTCCAGATGTACTTCTGTTAACCCTTTTGGGGCCTAGTTCCTAGGCTTTTTGGGCTTGCGTTGCCGTCCACAGGCTGGATATGAGGTGCACAGTAAAGTAGCCACTACCGTCCACAGGCTGGATATGAGGTGCACAGTAAAGTAGCCACTGCCGTCCACAGGCTGGATATGAGGTGCACAGTAAAGTAGCCACTACCGTCCACAGGCTGGATATGAGGTGCACAGTAAAGTAGCCACTACCGTCCACAGGCTGGATATGAGGTGCACAGTAAAGTAGCCACTACCGTCCACAGGCTGGATATGAGGTGCACAATAAACTAGCCACTTCGGTGGCAAAATCTAATCTTTATAAGTAAAGATGTGATGACTGAGACTCAGGCGCTGTATTTTCTAATTCTAGGGAATTTGTGTTTAAAATAAAATTCGTAGGATGGGTAGTTTGGGGCGAAACATCACACACACACACGACACACACACATGACACACACGACACACACACACACGACACACACGACACACACACACACGACACACACACACGACACACACACACGACACACACACACGACACACACACGACACACACGACACACACACGACACACACGACACACACACACGACACACACGACACACACACGACACACACACACACGACACACACACACACGACACACACACACGACACACACACACGACACACACACACACGACACACACACACACGACACACACACACACGACACACACACACACGACACACACACACACGACACACACACACGACACACACACACACGACACACACACACACACGACACACACGACACACACGACACACACGACACACACACACGACACACACACGACACACACACACGACACACACACGACACACACACACGACACACACACGACACACACACGACACACACACGACACACACACGACACACACACACGACACACACACACGACACACACATGACACACACACGACACACACACACGACACACACACACGACACACACACACGACACACACACACGACACACACACGACACGCACGACACACACACGACACGACACACACACGACACACACACACGACACACACGACACACACGACACACACGACACACGACACACACACACACACACGACACACACACACGACACACACGACACACACACGACACACACACATGACACACACACACGACACACACACACGACACACACACACGACACACACACACGACACACACACACGACACACACACACGACACACACACACGACACACACACACACGACACACACACAGACACACACACACAGACACACACACAGACACACACAGACACACACACACAGACACACAGACACACACACACACAGACACACACACACACAGACACACACACACAGACACACACACACAGACACACACACACAGACACACACACACACACACACACACACACACACACACACACAGACACACACACAGACACACACACAGACACACACACAGACACACAGACACAGACACAGACACAGACACACACACACACACACACACATGCACACACACATGCACACACACACACACACACACACACGACACACACGACACACACACGACACACACACACACGACACACACACACGACACACACACACGACACACACACACGACACACACACACGACACACACACACGACACACACGACACACACACACACACACACACACACACACACACACACACACACACACACACACACACACACACACACACACACACACGGTATTTGTGAACGACATGACGGAAGGAATAAACTCCGAGGTGTCCCTGTTTGCAGATGACGTGAAGTTGATGAGAAGAGTTCATTCGATCGAAGACCAGGCGGAAATACAAAGGGATCTGGACAGGCTGCAGACCTGGTCCAGCAACTGGCTCCTAGAGTTCAATCCCACCAAATGCACACACCTACACACACACACACCTACACACACAACAGGCCTAGTGTCAAATCGATATGTGCCTAGGACAAAATGGTAACTAACACACACACACACACACTCACACACACACACACACACACACACACACACACACACACACACACACACACACACACACACACACACATATATATATATATATATATATATATATATATATATATATATATATATATATATATATATATATATATATATATATACAAAACCACTGTGAAAGAATAGTGAAATTTCAAGCGCTTTCGCGACTTCTTACATTATCAAGGAACTATAAGAGTAATACATCAAAGGAAGGCATATAAGGCATATGGTTCCATGATAATGTGAGAAATTACGAAAGCGCTTGGAATTTCACTATTCTTTCACAGTGGTTCTTTTGCATATTCTGAAATCTACACCTCGAGACTACACCTCGAGGTGTAGTCTCGTCCTTATATGCTTTCTGCTGATCTTTTATTTTTACAGTTCCTTGATTAATGTGATAAATCACGAAAGCGCTTGGAAGTTTATTATTTTTTCACAGTGGTTGTTCTGCATATTGTAATATCCAGCAAACGTTCAGATCTGTACGAGTGTCACTGACGTTGCCTTAATGGGCCGTACCACCACTCAGGTCACTGGTAACACATTCCACCTCACGCCCCCAACCCACACTACTCACGAAAAAATGTGGTTGATCTTAAGGTGAGATTTGGTAAAAGCACGCGAGGGGTCACCTGCGAGATGGTTGTGTGTCGTGGCTGTGTTTCTGAGAGGTGTGTCGTGGCTGTGTTTCTGAGAGGCGTTGAAATTTCTCGAATTGGGAACTGAGGAAGATTATATTTGTTTCCCATCTTCGATGTGTGTGGGGGGAGGGGTTGTATTTCGCGTGTGTGTGTGTGTGTGTGTGTGTGTGTGTGTGTGTGTGTGTGTGTAGGGGTGTGAGGTCGGTGTGTGTGGGGGGAGGTATGTGTATGTGTGGGAGTGTGAGGTGTGTGGGGGTGTGAAGTGTGAATGTGTGGGGGTGTGAGCGTGTATGTGTGTGTATGGGTGCGGGTGTGAAGTGTGTATGTGTTGGGGGTGAGATGTGTGTGTGTGTGTGTGTGTGTGTGTGTGTGTGTGTGTGTGGTATGCATGTATGTATACATTTATGTTTGTACGTACTGTATATATGTGTATGATGGCCATGGTAGGCTGGTTCTTCTTTCTTGGAGTTCACCAGCGCCACCTACCTCCAAGCCGTCATATTCTCGTGGGGGAGAGCCCACTAATTTCCTCCAGCATACCAGTCATACCTGTGGTTCAGGGAACCAGGGCAAGTGCGTAGTGCGTAAGCTCTGAGGGAGGCGTGAGGAAACATGCATATTGTGTGGACGTGAATCACTGGTTGGTAGGCCTTGAGTCATCATCAGGAAGGTGAGGTGGAGGTGGACAAGTCTAACTGCACTGTTGACACCTTTTTCTTACAAGTAAGTTGAGTATAGCTCAATGGTAGAGCGTTCGTTACACAACCGAAGGGACTCGGGATTCGATTTCCGGGTGGGACAAGGCGTAGGAACAAGTCTTACACTTACTGTCTATGTTCAGTCAGCAGTAAATACGTACTTGAGTGTCAGTCGACTGTTGTGCATCGCTCCCAATGGAAATAAATATCTTTATTTACTACAAGTACATTTACATGGTATAAAGTCCTAGCTGACATCATACTACTGTATAGAAAGCCGCTTGTTTTGCTGAGCATTTCGGGCAAATTAGGCCAGTTGTCCCAGGATGCGACCCACACCAGTCGACTAACATCCAGGTACCCATTTTGAACTGATGATTGAAAAGGGACAGGGACAGCTATGTTGGGTTATCCTGGGTTGATAACCCTTCTGAGTTAGTTAAACCTAAGGATGTCGTCTTGTACTGTCACCGAGTGCTAAATCCGTGGGTTTGAGTATTGAAGGTGTTGTGGTGTAAGCCAGTGGTTGGTCCGGCATCTCACTCGCCAGTATTGCCACACTACAACCTTCCTTCTCTCCTCCCAGATATGACCTCTGTTGGTGATTGTGGTTAAGAAGTGAGAAAGTTAAAATATCTGCGTGAAACAAAGCGACTTGTATTTCTGCCATGTACCGCTCTAACCTGGCCGGTACAGATAGCGTGATGAAAACCTGGTACGAAAACCTGGGGAGGGGCTGAGGTGAGAGAAACCTCCGAGGTGGATGTGAGGGAGAGTGGATCCCCTACCGAGGTACCTCCACTAGGCGTGGGCGTTTGATGTAGGTACAGGGGAGAGGGGAGGCAAATACCTGAGATATCAATTAGTGAGTAGCCAGTGTGGGAGAAGTGGTGGGCGGGAGCCATGAGAGAGTGGAGGAGCCGAGGTAAAGAGTGGGGGGGGGGAAGGGGGGTTCTGACGCCGCCGAGGTGGGGGTGTTGTTGCTGCTTAGGGAGGAGGTGGCGGTCGTGATGGTGGTGGTGGTGGAGATGGAGGGCTCTCAGTACATACCTGCGTCCGTCTCATGAAAGACATGTTCCATAGCGCTCGCCTCGTCTGCTCGCACAAGGTGGCCGCTTCGCCTGTGTTTCGGAGTTGGTATTGTTCCGGAGGCTCCCGGTTTCCGTAATCGTCCGTGTTCTGTAATCGTCTTGTGTTATGTGATCGACCGCATTCCATAGTCGTTGGTGTTCCGTAGTCATTATGTTCCGTCGTCGCTGATGTGCCCGAGTGCACCACCACTGCAGTAGACCGTGGAAAACATTGCTTATGTTGTGTATCTGCATTATGTATGTGTGTGTTTAACCTACAATATTTGTGCTGAGTCCGCCCCTCTGGTTCTTATTACTGAGCAAGGGTGACCATGTAGTGTGGATGGTGAAGCTTCTCAAGACTCTTCTATAAGTGTGTGTCCAGGGAAGCCAAGGTTGTGCACGTCTTGTCATGACATATAAAAACAAACCAGCGACATGACCCACACTGGCTGCTAACACTGTTGAAACTCGTCTCTATTATTATTTATTTATTTATTTATTTTCAACACCCCAAACGTCTCCCACCGAGGTAGATTCTGAAAACCAGAAACACAGGCACCGTCATTCATTCAGTCACTGTCTTGCTAGAAGTGTACTGATATCACAGTTCAGGATGCCCTTCCGAACCGCAACATCTCCACCCCTCCTTCAGAGTCCAGGCACTGTAATTGCCACCTCCGGCTAACCGGTTTCCCTGAATCCTTTCATAAATTTCCCTTGCTCACACTCTAGCACCCAAGTCTTAAAAACCACTTGTCTCCACTCGCTCCTGTCTAATGCACTTACTTAAGCCTTTTGGATCATCAAGCCCCTAACACTCGAAACCTTACCCCCTCTCCAACCCTTCTTGGGATGACCCCTAACCTTCCTGCCTTCCACTTCGGATTTATATAACCTCTTGGTCCTATTTTACTCTATCTTTTAAACCTCCAAATCATCTCGCCAATTCTTCCTCAGCCCTCTGAATATTAGTTTTTTTTGTAATCCTACCTCCTCTTATGAATTCTATCTCCACATTTTTCCCTCAAACATGGCATCTCCACTGACCTCAGCCTCTTCCTCACTGCAACGTTTAAAGTTCATGCCTCACACCTATATAAAAGTGTTGGCGCCACTATTCTTTGGTACATTCCCCTTTTTGCCTCCATAGATAAACGTCTTTCCACAGACGCCTCAACACCTCAACTACCTTTTTCTTCTCATCCCTTCTATGACTCACCTTGTCTTTCAAAGATCCACCTGCCGACATGTTCACTCCCAAATGTCTAAACACATTTACTTCCTTCATACTCCTCCCTCATATCCAATATCTAATCTTTCACTGTACATGAATGGTATACAATACCGACAAGATGAAAAATAGACACATGTACAACATCTGGGTATCTTAATTGTAGACGTTTCGCCATCCAGTGGCTTTATTAATGAAGACAGAAGATAAAGTAATCAGTTCCTTAGCCTTGGAGTTGGCGAAGAGTACCAACGGTACTCTTCACCGGAAATAATCCATCTCCTACATATCTGAACCTGAGCCTCATTATGCACATAAAAACTCTTCACTGCTTTCAGTAACCTGCTACCCAGTCCATACATTTGCCTTTTTTAAATCCATTCATGCAGTGAAAAGTTCCTTACCTTTATCTAATTATTATTATTATTTTCATTATTATTAATTTTCATTACTACTACTTTTTGCTATGTTGTTTATAAGTTGTTCGAAGTTCTGAACGGATTAAAATTAATTTTTCTTACTTTTTTTTAAGTCATTAAGTGCAGGAAGAGAGTTTAGATCAGCCACAAGCAGTAGGTTAATATATCGCGCGCGCGTGTGCGTGCATGCATGCATATAGGAATGTATGCGTGTGTGATCATCCGTGCACGCGAGGATGCGTGCATATTCGTGTCTTCAGCACTGGGAACAATATGGTGGCACCTCAGTGAGCACTGATAAGTTTTATAACGTGTTTGACTAAAACTACGCGAGATCTGCATTCCGATGTACTTGCCAGGTTCCAGTCTCGGCTCCTAGCCCCTATAGCTACCGATTTGTTTTTGTAGGGGTCGAAAATCCGCCCATAATCCCATATCTTACCATTAAAGACTGATATTTTGGATGTCTGGTCTTCTGCGACCAGTCGTGTCTGCTCTTGAAATAGTGTACACTTGCACCTCCACCACGTTCTTATCCAGGTCGTTCACTCTCTTGTTGAAGCAATAATTTCTAATGACACACTTGTCTCTTTAATTTCCTTCTCCGCCTTACAGTCTGGCCTGGAACACCACTCGATATGTACATCGTCAGCATGTTTTCCTTGTGTGATAAATGATGTAGCAAACCCACTTGTTGAAGAATCAGACACTTGTGCAACATTTGGGAATCTTTATTGAGAAAACGTTTCGCCACACAGTGGCTTCATCAGTCCAGTATAAAGAACTGTGGATAAAGATAGTAGTAGTTTGAGGTAATCAGTCCCTGAGCCTGGAATCAAGAGTGATGGACTGAACATTTGATTCCAGACTGAGGGACTGATTGCCTCAAACTCCTCTTTTTCCACCGTTCTTCTTTGTATTGGACCAATGAAGTCACTGTGTGGCGAAACGGTTTCTCAATAAAGATTCCCAAATTTTGCACAAGTATTTTTCAGTCTTCATGGTTGCCCTGGCCTGATCTAAGACCAGCCCGCGGGGGTAATGACCCCTAGTAACCTGCTTCTTCTGTAAATAACAAAAAAAAAAAGGCACAATACCATGACTGGAACGATACACAAATAACCCGCACATAAAAGAGAGAAGCTTACGACGACGTTTCGGTCCGACGACCGAAACGTCGTCGTAAGCTTCTCTCTTTTATGTGCGGGTTATTTGTGTGTCTGGTTCTTCTGTCTTCTCGTGTTGAAACCGAGTACCAACTTGGACCCCCAAGTCTCTACATTCAACTCAGACGACTCTTCTACTACTGTTAAACTAAAGAAGTACTTCCTAGCAGTCATTTACTTCATTTATGTGTTTAATTTGCATTCTTTTCAGTGTCTCTGTTTATTGCAGTTGGTTTCTTAATTCAAAGTCTTGTCCTTATTTTTATATCTAATAAGGGTTACCTGGAGGTTACCTGGAGGTTATTCCGGGGATCAACGCCCCCGCGGCCTGGTCCATGACCAGGCCTCCCGATGGATCAGGGCCTGATCAACTAGGCTGTTACTGCTGGCCGCAGGCAGTCCGACGTACGAGCCACAGCCCGGCTGATCCGGCACTGACTTTAGGTATCTGTCCAGCTCTCTCTTGAAGGCAGCCAGGGGTTTATTGGCAATTCCCCTAATGCTTGATGGGTGGCTGTTGAACAGTCTTGGGCCCCGGACACTTATGGTGTTTTCTCTTAGTGTACCAATGGCGCCCCTACTTTTTATTGGAAAATAAAAATAACGTATTTAATAACGTTTCGCCTTTGTCAAACATTTGACAAAGCTTTACAGCGGGCGAAACGTAGTTAAATAAATGGCTTGGTATTCCTGTGATTTTGATTATCTATTTTTCGGCTTTCACCATTTTATATCAACTTCAGAAAGGGAAAGCGTAGAGAGAGGGGGAGAGGGAGAGGGAGAGAGAGAGAGGGAGAGAGAGAGAGGGAGAGAGAGAGGGAGGGAGGGAGGGAGGGGGAGAGAGAGAAGGAAGGAGGGAGAAGGATGGAGGGAGAGGGAAAGAGAGAGAGAGAAAGAGAAAGAGAGAGAGTTGGGCTGATATAAGGAGAGAGTGAGGGTGGTGTCAGTGAGTCAGGGTGGTGGTGGATGATGAGAAAGGGAAAGTAATGGATGGCAGAGAAGTGGGAATGATGACGGATAGTGGTAGGGAGGAGGAAGTTGTGTTGGAGGGAGAAGTGGGAAGGTGGTGAAATGTGAGGAAGAGCCAGGGAAGGTGAGGAAGGAAGGCTGTGTGTGTGTGGGGGGGGGGGGGTATATCCTAGTATGCAGAACTTGGTTCAGTGTGTGTTTTGATGCGTATCTCACACTAGCGTATAACACACACGTACGCACCTAGTTATTTGCAGGGGTCGACCCATAGCTTATATCACCTCTTCTTAACTCTTAAATGACCGGATTTACAGATTCCTGGCTACACGTGTGTGTGTTGCACATCCCTGTGTGCAGGATTTACAGATTCCTGGCCACACGTGTGTGTGTTGCACATCCCTGTGTGCAGGATTTACAGATTCCTGGCCACACGTGTGTGTGTTGCACATCCCTGTGTGTAGGATTTATAGATTCCTGGCCACACGTGTGTGTGTTGCACATCCCTGTGTAGGATTTACAGATTCCTGGCCACACGTGTGTGTGTTGCACATCCCTGTGTGTAGGATTTACAGATTCCTGGCCACACGTGTGTGTGTTGCACATCCCTGTGTGTAGGATTTAATTGATGATGTTTAAGAGTGCTGTCTCAAGTCTGCCTTATATAGACCAACGTCAGGCGACTTTATCATCTCTGCATATAAAATATATTATAATTTTACGAAAACGCTAAACCCACAGGGAGTCACACAGCGCCTGGAGAGTGTTACATAGTTAGGTTTGATTCAAGGTAAAGGAACGTAGCTTTAGTTTCCTGGATCAAGAGCCTTTCACCAGTATATACAGGATATAGTGGTGTGTGTTGTAAGTGTATTGAGTGGAGGCTGGCCTTATATAGGCGGGTTGGGAGTCCCAGTGTACAGGATGTCTTGTGGCACCTTGATGTAGCAACGTACATTACTTTATTGTTCCCACTATTGTTGACGGTACTGCCTGTTTCTCTCCCAGAGTCGTCTGTGTCTGCCTGCTTAATGTTTCTAGTCTTATTGATTAATACCACTCTTTCGTGTTTACAGTAATATATATATATATATATATATATTATATATATATATATATATATATATATATATATATATATATATATATATATATATGTCGTGCCGAATATGTAAAACTGGTCAATTAGCAAGAACTCATTTAAAATTAAGTCTTCTCTAAAATTTTCTCTTATACGTTTAAAGATATCTTTTTTTCATTAATGTTGATGTAAAAATTTATAATTTTGCACCAAAAGGAACTTAGAGAACTTACCTAACCTTATTATAACAAAAACAATTTATTTTAGCCTAACCCAACGAAATATATTTTAGATTTGTTTACAATAATTTAATACTAAATAAACACAGTGAAATATATTTTTTTCGTTAGGTTCAGAATGATTTTGGCGAAATTATTGCATACACAAATTTTCGCTTGTCCTATATGGCAAGATGAGCGTTGCTATTTAAGCCAAGATGGCAAGTTCTGCCTATTCGGCACGACATATATATATATATATATATATATATATATATATATATATGTGTGTGTGTGTGTGTGTGTGTGTGTGTGTCGTGCCGAATATATAAAACTGGTCAATTAGCAAGAACTCATTTAAAATTAAGTCCTTTCTGAAATTTACTCTTATACATTTAAAGATGTATTTTTTTCATTAATGTTGATGTAAAAATTTATAATTTTGCACCAAAAGAATCTTAGAAAACTTACCTAACCTTATTATAACAAGAACAATTTATTTTAGCCTAACCCAACTAAATATATTTTAGATTTGTTTACAATAATTTAATACTAAACAAATACAATTAAATATATTTTTTTCGTTAGGTTCAGAATGATTTTGGCGAAATTATTGCATACACAAATTTTCACTTGTCCTATATGGCAAGATGAGCGTTGCTATTTAAGCCAAGATCGCAAGTTCTGCCTATATATATATATATATATATATATATATATATATATATATATATATATATATATATATATATATATATATATATATATATATATGTGTGTGTGTGTGTGTATATGTCGTGCGGAATAGATAAAACTTGCGATTTTAACTTAAATAGCAACGCTCTTCTTGTCGAATATATATATATATATATATATATATATATATATATATATATATATATATATATATATATATATATATATATATATATATATATGTGTCGTGCCGAATATGTAAAACTGGTCAATTAGCAAGAACTCATTTAAAATTAAGTCCTTTCTGAAATTTTCTCTTATACGATTAAAGACATATTTTTTTCATTAATGTTAATGTAAAAAATTTTAATTTTGCACCAAAAGAATCTTAGAAAACTTACCTAACCTTATTATAACAAAAGCAATTTATTTTAGCCTAACCCAACTAAATATATTTTAAATATGTTTACAGTAATTTAGTACTAAACAAGCACAATCAAATATATTTTTTTCGTTAGGTTCAGAATGATTTTGGCGAAATTATTGCATACACAAATTTTCACTTGTCCTATATGGCAAGATGAGCGTTGCTATTTAAGCCAAGATCGCAAGTTCTGCCTATTCGGCACGACATATATATATATATATATATATATATAGATATATAATATTGTAGTAATGTAGGTCACCGTAACCTAAGTGGGACCAGGAGCTGAGACTCGACTCCTCTCAAACACAAAACGTAACCTCCTTTGTTACCTGGAGGTTATTCCGGGAATCAACGCCCCCGCGGCCCGGTCCATGACCAGGCCTCCCGATGGATCAGGGCCTGATCAACTAGGCTGTTACTGCTGGCCGCACGCAGTCCAACGTACGAGCCACAGCCCGGCTGATCCGGCACTGATTTTAGGTATCTGTCCAGCTCTCTCTTGAAGGCAGCCAGGGGTTTATTGGCAATTCCCCTAATGCTTGATGGGTGGGAGGCTGTTAAACAGTTTTGGG
The DNA here is from genome assembly GCF_038502225.1 of Cherax quadricarinatus. Classification (NCBI taxonomy): domain Eukaryota; kingdom Metazoa; phylum Arthropoda; class Malacostraca; order Decapoda; family Parastacidae; genus Cherax; species Cherax quadricarinatus. The sequence goes on from NC_091330.1 coordinate 13,869,115, forward strand.
CCCCGGACACTTATGGTGTTTTCCCTTAGTGTACCAATGGCGCCCCTACTTTTTATTGGGGGCAGTTATCGTACGTGTCGAAGTCAACACTTGTTCTCTACACTGACACCCTTGAAGGGAACTAAAAGATACGAGAGAAAGTGTAGAATAAGCCTAGGAGAGCCATGGATGCAGTTGGAGAGCAGTGTGTCAACATGCGTGGCCCAAGACTTCATAATACCAGCAGATATCAGTAATATATTGCCGGAACAAAGATAGAAATTTTCAAGAAGCTGGACAACTTCCTTCTACGTGTGTCGGATTACCCGGTTTGAGATGGCTGTGTTAGACTGCGAGTAGCTAGCAGAGATAGCTTGGTTGACCACTCGGTCAACAGGGATCTCTGGCCTCAGGCCGAACTGCGGTGTTAGTCCTCGATACCTGTCACAGGTGAAAAATCACATGTAAAACCCCCTGCTTGCCTGTCTGCCTTGGAGTCTCCTCCCTCCCTGTCTGCCTGTGTCGTTGCTTGCCTCATTGCCTCTAGCTGCCTGCCAACTTGCCTGGCCACAACACGACGGCTACCTTGCTACCCTCCCCATGTTGTGTTTTCCCCACCATAACTTACTGACCGGGTCTAGGTGCTGTGAGGACGCCAGGACCCAGAGGTCAATAACTGGCGATGCTCCCGGCTGCTCCCCAGCTGCGGCTGCTGTCTCCCTGGCTCACTTTCTTGCACCAACTCCCCGCCATCCCATCACCATGTCCAGAAATATACAGAAACACTAGAATACCATTATTATTATTATGTTAATGAGAAGTCTGAATCCCTGCTGTGGAGCGCCTAGGGAATGGGAGGTAGTCAAGATTGATCCAAGGAAGGGGAAAGATTGCTTGAATTCTTTTTATTAAACGCCCTTCACCAACCCAGAGCGTCCCCCTCCTACCTCGAAGGGACTGTAGTTAAAGACTTTATTCACATAATTAACCCAGGAGAGTTAACTCAGGGTAATCCAAAGATGCCAAGCAGTGTTGGGGTTACCTGGAGGTTATTCCGGGGATCAACGCCCCCGCGGCCCGGTCCATGACCAGGCCTCCCGATGGATCAGGGCCTGATCAACTAGGCTGTTACTGCTGGCCGCACGCAGTCCAACGTACGAGCCACAGCCCGGCTGATCCGGCACTGACTTTAGGTATCTGTCCAGCTCTCTCTTGAAGGCAGCCAGGGGTTTATTGACAATTCCCCTAATGCTTGATGGGAGGCTGTTAAACAGTTTTGGGCCCCGGACACTTATGGTGTTTTCCCTTAGTGTACCAATGGCGCCCCTACTTTTTATTGGCGGCATTTTGCATCGCCTGCCCAGTCTTTTACTTTCGTAGGGAGTGATTTCTGTGTGCAGATTTGGGACCATTTCTTCCAAGATTTTCCAAGTGTAGATTATGATATATCTCTCCCTCCTGCGTTCCAACGAGTACAAGTCAAGTGCTTCCAAGCGTTCCCAGTAGTTAAGGTGCTTGACAGAACTTATACGTGCAGTAAAGGATCTCTGTACACTCTCTAGATCTGCGATTCACCTGCTTTGAATGGAGATGTTAATGTACAGCAGTATTCTAGCCTAGAGGGAACAAGTGATTTGAAAAGGATCATCATGGGCTTGGCATCTCTCGTTTTGAAAGTTCTCATTATCCATCCTATCATTTTCTTTGCACGTGCAATCGTGGCACTGTTGTGATCCTTGAAAGTGAGATCCTCAGACATTACTACTCCCAGGTCCCTTACATTATTTTTCCGCTCTATTGTATGGCCGGAGTCAGTAGTATACTCTGTTCTAGTTATTATCTCCTCCAGTTTTCCATAACGGAGTAGTTGGAATTTGTCCTCATTGAACATCATATTGTTGACCGTTGCCCACTGGAAAACTTTGTTTATATCTTCTTGGAGGTTAACCGCGTCCTCAGCAGATGACAGCCTCATGCAGATCCTAGTATCATCTGCAAAGGATGATACGGTGCTGTGGTGTATATCTCTGTTTATGTCTGATATGAGGATAAGGAATAAGATGGGGGCGAGTACTGTGCCTTGTGGAACAGAGCTCTTCACTATGGCAACCTCCGATTTAACTCTGTTGACCACTACTCTTTGTGTTCGATTGGTTAGGAAGTTGAAGATCCATCTCCCCACTTTCCCAGTTATTCCTTTAGCACGTATTTTATGGGCTATTACGCCATGATCGCATTTGTCAAATGCTTTTGCAAAGTCTGTGTATATTACATCTGCATTCTGATTTTCTTCCAGTGCATCCAAGGCCATGTCATAGTGATCCAGTAGTTGTGAGAGGCAGGAGTGACCTGCCCTGAACCCATGTTGCCCTGGATTGTGCAGATTTTGGGAATCCAGGTGATTTGCAATCCTGCTTCTTAGCACTCTTTCAAAGATTTTTATGATGTGGGACGTCAGAGCTATTGGTCTATAGTTCTTAGCTAATGCTTTGCTGCCACCTTTATGGAGTGGGTATGTATAATGTTCGCCAAGACCATAGTCCTGGCACGGGTCTCAATCTTGCGATGACCCGTCTCTGGCTCCCGAGGGAGAAAGGTTTCTACAATGATGCGACATATGCTGTTCAAGCACTCTTCTGGTCAGTTCAACTGGTGCATCTCATAAGCGACAACACCGTATGTACTCCTAACTATGGACACTAGCGAGGAGGAGGATATGTCGTTATCACAGGTAACAGCTTGTCTGGTTCGTTGACTCCATGGTACACTAGTGTGGCCGCAGTCATCTCTGGTTCCTTTTTGGGAGGGAATATCACTCTTTGTTGCCTGCGGAGTGTCTCAGTAACTTCGCACTCCAGAAGATAGTGTGTTAGGGGCCGCTGGACAACGTGCTGACAGTACTGGCACATCTCCTCCTCAGCCTTGTCTACCATCATCTTGGCTGTGGAAAAGCCCAAACGAAGCCGATGGATGGCGGTACACTGCGCTCTGGACCAGCTTCTATCATATGGAGGGGGTTCTCCCTGAGTCGCTGCTTGGTACCACTGTTGAGATGGGGTATCACCTAAGACCTCCCCCATAAGTTTCATGGCTCTGGCAGCCACCAGTTTGGTCTGTCGTAGGCTGATTGGGACAGTAATCCCAACATGTGGATAGTCTGTTGCTGCCTTGGCTGCATCATCTGCCGCCTCATTTCCCCAGATGCCAGCATGGCTGGGGATCCAGTTCAATGTCGATCTGTTACCCTGAACTTCTAAGGCTGTCATTATGCTCAGGATCGATGTGATGAGGTGAACATTGTCCTGTGGTTGAGGATGGGAGAGGGCATTGATTGCAGAGGTGGAATCAACATGTATGACAGGTCGGAGTCGATGTCGTAGGGCATGTGACAATGCCTGCTGAATCGCCACCAGCTCAGCTTGAAGGATCGTGCAGTGGTCAGGGAGTCGCCAGCCTTGTGTGTGACCATTGTGGTACAGTCCAGCTGCTGCTCTCTTCCTGTCAGGGTCGACAGGACCATCTGTGAAATACACTGCACATGTGCCTCCCTCTGCCAGTGCCATGCTTGTCTCAGCATGATTGCTGAGAGTGTCTTGACTGCAGAGACACTTAGAGATGGGTAGCTGCATGATGCAAACATCGGCTGGATCTGGGCGCCAGGGAGGTGGTGGATGGTACCCAGCAACAGGAAGGTCACAACTCTTCTCAAGGAGTAGTTGCATAGGCAGCAGCTTCCGCCCAGCAGCACAAAACGAACGAATCCAGGAGTAGTCCGTGAAGAGTGTGGGATCTTGTGCCATGGTTGTCAATATCCGTCTCCTTAGTGGGGTACCTTGCTGCCTGTGCAGAATCGTGGCCACTTTGCAGGCGTTTATGTATCTTACTCTGTCAGCCAAGGAAGGAAGCTGGGCCTCAGATCTGAGACATACTGTGTTGGTCCAGATGGGGGCCCCAAGCATAGTTCTTATCTCTGATTTTGTACGACCTCCACTCTTTGCCTGCTCTGCGGGAAGAGATGAGCTAACGCCAGTGCACCGTAGTCAATGAGCGATAGCTTGTATATAGTACAAGCGAAGTACATCTTTGCTTGCCCCTGCATGGTGCCTCATCATGACTCTCATGGTGTTGAGTCTGAGTAGAGCACGTGACCTGACATACTCGGCCTGTTTCTGAAAGGTCAGCTTTTTATCAATGTAGATTCCCAAGTACAGGTAGGAGCCTGTCCACTCAAGTTCTATATCCTGAATACGTAATCTATTCACAGGATCTGGTCCCTTGAACATCATTGCAAGAGATTTCTCGGCCGAGATCTTGAGGCCTAGTTCCTTGCAAGACTGCGTAATTAGGTCCAAAGCTCTCTGAGCCTGTCGTTCTAAATTGCCTTTCCCATTCACTACGAGTGCAAGATCATCAGCATAGCTGAGGAGCTGTGTACCACTATGAAAGGGAAGGCTCACAAGTTCCTGCATAAGGATGTTAAACAGGGTAGGACTGAGCACACCTCCTTGTGGCATACCGTTTTCCAGGGATTTAAAGGAAGAGTAGTGTCCCTGAAAACTGACACAGGCCTGCCTGCCCCTAAGGTAGGACTCTATCCAGGCTAGTATTGCCAGAATTGCTGTGGGGCTGGCTAGCTCAAATGCCTTTTCAAGGTCGAGGTAGACGACAATACTAGGTTTTTTGTTACTGTCAGCAATCTGGCTTAGTAAAGTGGTTATGCACTCTGCTGTACCCACTCCTTTGGTGAAGCCAAATATGTGATGATGAGAGGGTCCAGGTTTCCATAGGAGGCGGTTTAACACCATCCTCTCAGCAGTCTTGGCTAAGCAGCTGGTCAGCGATATGGGTCTCATACTGCCTGGGTCCTTGGGCTTTGGAATTGGTACGATGGTAGCTTTCTTCCAAGCTGCTGGGAGTGTTCTGGCCCTCCACCACTTGTTAATGACGTCTAGTATGGCCTCCCATCCACTCTGCCCAGCCCGTGCAATCATGGAGTATGTAACACCATTGATGCCCGGGGCAGTGTCGCCTGTGTTCTTAATGGCACGTTGGAGTTCCAAGTCCGTGAGGTCTTCATCAGTCACATCTTCCAACTCACATGCAGCTTGTATCGTTAGCTGGCGCTGTGGCAGAAGATCCGTCTGTATATTCCGGATGTCCTGTGGGAGCTGAGTGGATGCTCCCCTGGAAGTGAAAAGCTCCACTAGTTTCTCAGCTTTCTGGGATGGGTTCGGGTGTGCTGGTGGCCTCGGCTTGCTCTTGCCATTTGCTATGTTGAGTTTGCCCCATATCTCAGATAAGGTGGTGTGATGCCCGAATGTTGAGCACCGCTCCAGCCATTTCTCAGTTTTTACTCTGAGAGAGACTCTGCGGGCATGCTGCACAATGGCTCTCAGAGTATTCCTGTTCTCTGCCGTAGGGTTACGCCTGTATAGCTTCCTAAAAGAGTTGATGTGGTGATTCTGCTCCCGCACCTCATCGTTGTAGAACCACCAGTCTCTTTTGTGAGTGCGTCCTGCGGACTTCTTTGGAATTGCGCACTCTGCTGCCTGGATGAGAACAGTGATTAGCTCCTGTTCAGCTGTATCACAGTCTTCAGATAGAGAGTATGTGGACCACCAGTCATGAAGATAATCCTGGAACACCTTCCATTTGGCCCTCTTTATGTCCCATCTAGGAGGCAGCACAACTGTGGGAGGCCTGTTGATGTTGAAGGTGGTGATCACTGCAAAGTGGTCACTGACAAGGTGAGGATGAGTTTCCCATGTGGCTCCTGCTGCGAGTTGTCTTGACCCGAAGGTAAGGTAGAGGCAGCCACCCAACAGGTGTGTGGGGTCTCCATTGTTTAGCAACTTTACCTCTGGAATATCGTGTAGGAGCATTGCTATGTGTCTGCCAGCAGCATTGGTTGCTGAGTGAGAGTACAGCATTGGGTGATGTGCGTTGAAATCTCCACCCACAATAATACACTCAGTGCGTGCTAGTGCGAGGAGCTCTGCAATGTCAAGGGTGTGTCTTGGGTTCTTGTAGATGTTATAGATGGTAATGGGCACCCCAGGTATGTGCACAAGGATGGCCTGTACCTCGACATCCTCCCCACAGTCCACAGGGTTGGCTATAACCTCGTGAGGTATTGTATTGGATACAAATACAGCTGTGCCTCTGCAGTGAACGCCCGGGTCCGTGTGCCGAAAATACCCAGCAAAACCGGGTAGTCTTGGGCACATAGTCGGGACAGTCAGAGTTTCTTGTAGCAAGACGATATCAACCCGATCCCGAATTACTGCCTCCAGCAAGAGGTGCTGTTTGCCCCTCAGGCCCTGAATGTTCCACTGTAGGACCTTGAGGGTGTGATTTGGTACCGAGGTTATTCCATCGATGTTGTTTCCTGAGCTGGAGACTGAGTCCTGCCCGCTCTGAGAACCTGCAAATTCATGGCATCCACTTCTCTTCAGTCAGAAAGCACACTCTCAGGAGCGTACTGACCATCTGCCGGAATGTGCTCTGTTGTTCTGTGGAGTTGATTGTGTTGCAAATAAGATCTGTGAACACCTTGATGAGTGCTACGAGATCCTCCCTGGTGAGGGCCTGCTTTGGAGTTGGGTTCGAAAGAGTGGATATTATCTGGGTTGTTGTGGTCTGTAGGGACTGCTGAGGGTTGGATTTCTTTATTGTATGCACCATGGTCTGTAGCTGTATACCAGGTTGGGTAGCCGGGATCTGCTGGTGAGGTGCCAGTTGAGTCTGCAAAGTGCCTGTGCCTGGTAAGGAGTGCCTGCGTTGTCGTGCTATGGCCGGTGGGGGCTCATTTAGTGCCGCCTGCTGATCGCATTGACCAGATGCACCCTGTTGACGCCTCCTGTTCCTCTTGTTTCTGTTTCTTCGTTGAGGTAGGGGTGCAGGAGGTTCTTGACCTTGACGCCTGGTTGAGGCTTCTAGGGTTGGGAATTCCTGGGCATTGACTTGGGTTAGCTGCTGAGAGATCTGCGGTATGGCAGGGTTCTCTGCACCCATCGTTTGCTGAGAGTGATGATCCGTCGTAGCCTGTTGCCGAGTTTTTGGCATCTTCCAGACTTCTTGAATTCTGGCGAGCCTCTCGGGGCATCGAGGATTCCAGGCATGGTGTTTCTGCCTGCAGTTCGGGCATTTTGGAGTGGGTGGCGATGCATTTTTCAGCTTGGTGATGCATTCCTCGGTAGGGTGGTGCTGGCTGCAGACACCGCAGATTACTCTGTTTGGACAGAGTGCACCCAGGTGTCCATAACGCTGACACTTGAAACAGCGAACTGGTTCTGCTGTGAAGGTCCTGACATCGTACCTGCCCAAGAACCGAGGTCCAGCTGGGATGGCAGTGGTCCTACATGCTGAATGAGGACCTGTCGGGTTGGTGCATTGCCTGCCGTCTTTGCCTTGAGACGTTGAGCTGACACCACACTGGGGTGAGCTGCTACTGCCTCGATGGGCATCATCAGCGGGTATCGCATCACTACACCCTTGGTGATCTTCTGCCGAGAGTCCAGTTCCTCCAGGGTGAATGAGCGATCTGTCTCCATGACTCTCTTCAAGGTGGTATACATTTCCTTGTTGAGAGGAGTCAATATTGGTTCTCCCCTCAAGTTGAACCATATCTTGAACTTCAGGTTGTGTCGTGATTCCAGGTATGAAACAACCCCATAGTGGGTTCTGTGGTCCCCGTAAGACTTCACCTTGAATTTGCCAGGTCGGTTGAGCTGGTTTGCCTGCTCCTTGGACGGATGGCGCTTCTTCTTGTTGTCCACAGTGTTCCATCCCTCTTGGTTTTCGGGGGGTGGGGTGTTTATTTCCGCACCTGTTTCTATTGTCGCTGGCTCCATGGTTGGGACTGTCAGATCTGCTACAATGTGAGCAGGATCTTCCTCTTCCTCTCGCAACTTCTTTGCTAGAATTTCGCCCCACATTTCCAAATCTGAGTCCTCCGTCGTGTTCATGGAGCATCGTGACCTCTTCTTTTCGGCAGAAGCCATGTGCCTATCTTGTGATAAGGTAGTGAACTCCGTGAACTGAGTGTGTGTCAATGGATTGTCGTAATACGATTGTCTCACGATTCTTTTTGTAACGCTTGTGTGTTACTGCTAACCTAACCTTTTGGAGTGGGGCTACATCCGTTGTTTTAAGTGACTGTGGAATTTCACCCATGTCCAAGCTCCTCCTCCATAGTGTACTTAGGGCACGCGAGAGGGGTTTCTTGCAGTTCTTAATGAAAACAGAGTTCCACGAGTCTGGGCCCGGGGCTGAGTGCATAGGCATGTTGTCAAAGGCTTTTTCGAAATCTATCGGAGTTAGGGTAATGTCGGAAATCTGGCATACATTTTATTCCTTCCCTGAGATGCGACCCACAACAATCTACTGACTTAAACGTTTACCTCTGGGTTAACAGGGGCAGTAGATATTAGGATACGTGCCTAAGATTATACCTAGTTTAGAAATAAATGGTATAAAATACCGACACAATGGAAATATAAACACACATGCAGTATAATGTGATCCTTTATTCTACCTGGGGTGGAAGGGACGCGAATATTTATAGTCAGGTTCAGAATGCTGAGGTCAGGTGGAGAATGCTGCATCTGATGATGTACCGAGTGGGGTTATAGAGTCTAAAATTTTGGGTAGCTTGGAAAGGAGATTGGATAAGTTTGTAAGCAGACCTTCTACAGTGTTCTTCCATTCCTGTGTTCTTATGTGGGATAGCGATGAAGAAGTTTCTTGGCAAGTGGTTCAGCTATGTTATAGAAGCCACTATTCTGGTTGAAGTTGTTGGATATAGAAATAAGTGATGATTCCAGGATTCTTCGGTATTGAGTGTTGTCTTCTGTGACGATAAGTCTTGAGTTTCTGTAGTTTATCAAGTTCCTTGTGTCGTCAGACCTGCTTGCGTATTGGTGTTCTGAAATACGTGTTTGGAGGTACCTTGACGTTTCGCCCACGTATAATTTGTTGCAGTCATTGTGGGTGGAAGCTCGTCCTGTCTATCACTGATAGAGAGGACAAGCTTCCACCCTCTGCAGGGGTATACATAATCCCGTAGACAGGAGAGGTGCAGCAGTCATAGGTGGTGTCACATTTGTTCAATGTGGAAGTAGGTCGTGCTCAAGAATTAGGCAAGCAAAGAATTCCCAAGTATTAAGATCCCAAGAAGTTGCAGTGTCTACGGTTTATAAGCTCCTTCTCCGCACATATGCCGTATTCTATTCAAGATTGATGGACTGACCACATCGACTCAAGGTTGAGGGACTGATTACCTCATTCTCCTCCTGTTCTTCAAGATTCTCCTTTGTATGGACTGATGAAGCCACTGTGTGGCGAAACGTTTCCTCAATAAAGATACCCAAGAGTTGCACATGTGTCTAATTTATCAACATGTCGGTTCTCTGAACCATTCATCTACAAAGGTCTGACGACACAAGGAAAGCCTGTGTACAACACCGTAATTCACACAACCACTTGATAAACTACAGAAACTCAAGACTTATCGCCACAGAAGGCAACACTCAATACCGAAGAATCCTGGAATCATCACTTATTTCTATATCCAACAACTTCAACCAGAATAGTGGCTTCTATAACATAGCTGAACCACTTGCCAAGAAACTTCATCGCTATCCCACATAAGAACACAGGAATGGAAGAACACTGTAGAAGGTCTGCTCACAAACTTATTCAATCTCCTTTCCAAGCTACCCAAGATTTTAGACTCTATAACCCCACTCGGTACATCATCAGATGCAGCATTCTCCACCTGACCTCAGCATTCTGAACCTGACTATAAATACTCGTGTCCCTTCCACCCCATCATCGTAAGACAGTCGCTTCTCACCTCAAGAAGTGTTCCTTCGATCCCCGTCGGGGAGGGGAACCTATAGTCATCGTACCAGCGCCTGACTTACTCCTTCATGATGCTTGCAAACCGTGTAAGGATCAAACCCAACAGTGGAGTAATAAATGACTCTACTAAACTTGCCCTTGCTGCCGCTGTAAAGACTTGCCTACAAGTTAAATTTACAGCCATCCACTCGACGAAAGACTCATTCATCGTCGTCTGTACTGACGATTATGAAGCCACAAAGCTGATCGCCGACACTTCTATGAAAACCCTCAGAGACCAACAGTTCACCATCTCCCCTTCACCTTTTTTGCTGGCGAAACGTTCCGTTTTCGTCAAACGGCTGGACAAACTCGTTACTTCTTTATCGACTGAGGATCTCAAGACCTCTATCGAGGAACAAAATACCTGGGCGTCGATTGAACTTATCACCAAAATCCCCAACGCCTCTACAATGATCAAGCTAATCTTCTCCAACATCGAGATGGCTACTAGAGCACTGTCTGACGGCCTAGCTATCTCCTACTATCATATCCATCCAAGTCACATAGAACCCGAACGTTTCGCCCACATCTCGCCATGCTGGACCTGCTACTCCTATCACCACTCAACGCCTGACTGTCCTCTGAAAGGGAAGAAGTACTGCACAAACTGCGGTAAAGACGGCCATGACTTCAAGGAATGTTCTACTACCACTACCTCTCCTACCTGCCTCAACTGCAAGGGTACTCACCACACCCTTGCAGCAAAATGCCCTCTACGTAAAGAAGTCCTGTCTAAGAAAATCATTGAAGAAACCAAGAACAACCCTAAATCGCCAACATACGCCGCCATTGCAAAAATTCAATCAGATACCATCGAACTCCTTCAGGTTACACAACAATCGTCTCCACCCAGCCAGTCCCTCGATGCTCTTCCTGACGCTGCTCTATCCAAGGTGCTATACTGTATGATGTATGCACACCTTACTAATGCTGCAAACCCTGGCTCATTCAACACACCAATCAATGAACTGTTTCGCCTAAACAACATGCCAAACTTCAACTTTCCAGACTCGCCACCATCACAAGACCTCCTCAAGCTAATTCCAGACATGGTTAACTTCACCTCAACCCCTGGTCCTACTCGTATCTCTGACCAAGACTCTACTCCAGAACCAACACCACCGTCTACTGCCACCTCTCACCAGCCCAACAAATCACGACCGACCAACACTCCCTGCCTCCTCTCAACACAGTCACAAAAGACGAAATAGTACCAGAACATTATGAACAACCCTCGGACAACGACGAAGTAGTAGTCGAAGAAGAAACCACAGGCAACCGTTACCTAAGCCAAGCCTTTAATGGGTCTCTAACCTTCTACACCACCCCCAACCTCCCAACCGAAATGAGCGCAGCTGATATGCTCCACTTAATGAAAGGAGCTGTTAAGTACACCTGCACCAAACCTCACCAAATTCCTTTTGAAAACGCACTATCTTACCTCGTGGCGAATCTGAACTGCTCCAACCTCAGAATGCAACTATTCCACATGTCCAAGAGAGACTTCAAAAGACTCAAGAGTGGCTCCATCACCAGCGAAGTGTAGCCAAACACACAACACCCTTCCCAACACCTGACGTCCAAACCAGCTCTTCACCTCAGCCTGAAGCATATCAGTCGGCGAGCACTGTCTGCAGTCTGCTCTCTCCTCTATGTCCTCAACATGCCCTCTCTACACTGCCTCGCAGTGCCACGCAGCTGGGTTTAGCCCTGGCTCTTTCATCTACAACTCAAGACCTTCCTCTCACGACTGTTCATCGTCTGTCCACACTTCCCCACTCACCCACCGGAGTCGCAACAGAAGAACCTGCTATGTGTGTTCTCAATGTCTGTCCCACGATCGACTTAGCTGCTGGGTTAAGCCCTGGCTCTATTTCTACAACTAAGAACACTCCTCTCCAGCACTATTCTTCGTCTGTCCCGTCTTCCCCGCTCATCCCATTTGGGATCTTACCTGAATTTTCGTTCGTTCGTTACCCCAGGTAGATCTGTTTGTGACTTGAAAAAGCCCACTGTGTGGGCGAAACGTAGTCAGTAAAGGATCACATTATACTGCATATGTGTTTATATTTCCATACCTAGTTTATTTGGTTATGAGGCGAACGCTCTGTCATTGTGCATACTGGCCTACTGGCCCATGATAAGCAGGTCCTGCTCACTCCAGCCATTGTTCACTCGTGTATTTGTCCAACCGATTTTTAAACCTATACAAAGAATTTCGCCACAGTGACGTTCCTCGGAGGTTTGCCAAACTAACCTCAGTTGCTTTTGAGAGAAACTTGACTTTGCTCTTTCTTAAGGCGTTCACTGATGCTTGTGTGTTGTTGTATTGTGCTTGCCAGTGACGAAGCCTGGTCTGGGACCGGGCTTTAGGGGCGTTGACTCCCGATGTCTGGTATAGGTAACTGAATAGTATGATAGTCTAGGAGCACTACAGTTGACCTAATGACCCGGTATATCAAGGCTACGAATACCGGCAATTTGATGAATATAACACGTGTAATATCTAGGTTTGATGAATTAAACACTCGTGCTACACTTGGGTATCCCCTCAAGGGAGGTTCCTTGAATCTGGTGAGGAGCTCTTGATCTAGGGAATTGGATCTGTGCTCCAGTTCCCTGAATTGAGCCTAAATACCTTTCATCCTCCCCCCACATGCGTTGTATAATCCTACGGGTTTAGTACCCCCCATAATTATAATAATACACTTGATAAATTAGACACATGTGCAACTCTTGGGTAGTTGTGCAAGAAAGGTATAAAATACCGACAATATGAAAGTTAAGACACATGTGCAACATCTGGATATCTTTATTGTAGACGTTTCGCCATCCAGTGGCTTTATCAATACAGATTCTAGGACATAATAGGAAGACAGTAGAATTATATACAAAAGATGAGGTAATCAGTCCCTCGGCCTTGGAGTTAGTGTTCACAGCATCGTGGTGGAGGAGAATCTGGAGCAAATACAAGAAGACTGGCGGTTATATAGGCGTCAGTGGATAGGGACGGGCAGCAGACGAGGGCAAAGTCACTGGTAGGCGGGATTCCCCAGTGGAAGTAGGTCCTTCCCAAAGAGATGGGTTAGTTGCAGCAGCCGTGAAGGTCTTGTAGATGTCCTCTGAACCAAGATTCCATGATGTTGCAGTGTCTGACAAGTTGTGCAAGAAAGGTATAAAATACCATACAAAGGAGAATCTTGAAGAACAGGAGGAGAATGAGGTAATCAGTCCCTCAACCTTGAGTCGATGTGGCCAGTCCATCAATCTTGAATAGATTGATGGACTGACCACATCGACTCAAGGTTGAGGGACTGATTACCTCATTCTCCTCCTGTTCTTCAAGATTCTCCTTTGTATGGACTGATGAAGCCACTGTGTGGCGAAACGTTTCCTCAATAAAGATACCCAAGAGTTGCACATGTGTCTAATTTATCAACATGTCGGTTCTCTGAACCATTCATCTACAAATAATACACTTGGGTATCTTGTGGAAACGTTTATTGGTGAAACGTTGCCACAGTAAAGATACCCAAATGTTGCAAAGTGTCTAATTTATCCTGTCGGTTCTCTGAACCATCTGTCTAAATACCTGGGTATCGTTAGTTAAAGACATTTCACCCACTACGTGATTTAGATTGATAAAGCCCATTGATAAGACCCTTCTTGAAAGTTAAGACACTTGTGCAACATCTGGTTATCTTTATTGTAGACGTTTCGCCATCCAGTGGCTTTATCAATACAGATTCTTGGACATAATTAGAAAACAGAAGAACTATATACAAAAGATGAGGTAATCAGTCCCTCAGCCTTGGAGGTGGTGTTTACAACACCATGGTATTGTCGGTATTGTATACATGTCTTGCACAACAAGACCCTTCTTAGGCAGGTTCTAACTCACAACCAAACACTTCCACTCATATACCTGTCATTTTTTTTTTTTTTTTGAAGTTACCCAAAGTTGTTGTTTCAGTGAGGCTGTGGGGCAGTGTGTCCCACTCATCACAGTGGTTCGAGGATCTGGGGGAGAGGCAGCTCCGCAGTACCTGGAATTTACCTGGAGGGCATTCCAGGGATCAACGCCCCCGCGGCCCGGTTCATGACCAGGCCTGTAATAAAGTTGGTAGAATTACCGACAATATGTAAAGTAAAAGGACACAAGTGCAACTAATGTGACATTTATTGTGGCAACGTTTCGCTCTCCAGGAGCTTTATCAAGCCATTACAAACAATACATGTATGTATAATGTTCGCCAAGACCATAGTCCTGGCACGGGTCCCAATCTTGCGATGACCCGTCTCAATACATGGACACAGAGGGTATATAAAGGCTCAGAGTGAGGTGTAATACAAGTGAGGTAACATTTCGATGTTCACTAGTGGTAATAGTAGTAGTGGTAGTGACAAAAGTAATACAATATGATAGAGCAATTAATTCGTACAAGAGTAAAAGGATATAAAAGCTATTACTTGGGTAACATAAAAATAGGTTGGACAAATATAGACTGGAAAGAGGCAGCTTGTTTCAGTGTTCACTCTCTGTAATGTGCTCAAATGATGTGAGCAGACGCAAGTGCCTCGAATCAGCACTGATCGCTGTTTCGAATACAATTGAACAAAACAACGGCAGCTTCACCATCTCCGAAGTTTTAGCAAGAATCCTCCTGAAAACAGTAAACCCTGCCATCACATAGTCTCTTCTGTTATATTACACAAAGCACATTACAGAGAGTGAACACTGAAACAAGCTGCCTCTTTCCAGTCTATATTTGTCCAACCTATTTTTGTTACCCAAGTAATAGCTTTTATATCCTTTTACTCTTGTACGAATTAATTGCTCTATCATATTGTATTACTTTTGTCACTACCACTACTACTACTACTACTACCACCACTAGTGAACATCGAAATGTTACCTCACTAGTATTGCACCTCACTCTGAGCCTTTATATACCCTCTGTGTCCATGTATTGTTTGTAATGGCTTGATAAAGCTCCTGGAGAGCGAAACGTTGCCACAATAAATGTCACATTAGTTGCACTGGTGTCCTTTTACTTTACATGACCAGGCCTACTGGTGGATCAGGGCCTGATCAACGAGGCTGTTACTGCTGGCCGCGCGCAGTCCAACGTACGAACCACAGCCCGGCTGATCTGGCACTGACTTTGGGTATGTGTCCAGCTCCCTCTTGAAGACAACGAAGGGTCTGGCGTAAGGGAAGGTGGAGTATGAGGTAATCAGTCCCTCAGCCTGGAGTCGATGTGTTCAGTCCATCAAGATTGATGGACTGAACACATCGACTCCAGGCTGAGGGACTGAATACCTCATACTCCACCTCCCCTTACGCCTTCCTCTTTGTATTGGACTAACGAAGGGTCTGTTGGTGATTCCCTTTATGGCTGGTAGGAGGCTGTTGATCAGTCTTGTGCCCCGGACACTTATTGTGTTTTCTCTTAGTGTACAAGCGGTTGTTAGGTAAGACACATATGCAACAGTTAGGTATCTTTATTTCGAAACGTTTCGCCTACACAGTAGGCTTCTTCAGTCGAGTACAGAAAAGTTGATAGAAGCAGAAGATACTTGAAGACGATGTAATCAGTCCATCACCCTTAAAGTTTTGAGGTGGTCAGTCCCTCAGTCTGGAGAAGAGCATTGTTCCGTTGTCTGAAACAATATGAAGTTGAAGTGACAGGATGGAGACTTTTATAGTGCCAGGAGGTGAGACGTAGGTTGCGTTGGGAGGGCAGATCCCTCTCAAACCCAGCCGTTCTCACTAGTAGAGATTGTCGAAGTTGATGGTCTGTACCAAGATACCCTTGTGTTGCAGTGTCTGACAGAATGAACATTAAAATGGTATAAAATACCGACAGATTGTTAGGTAAGACACATATGCAACAGTTAGGTATCTTTATTTCGAAACGTTTCGCCTACACAGTAGGCTTCTTCAGTCGAGTACAGAAAAGTTGATAGAAGCAGAAGATACTTGAAGACGATGTAATCAGTCCATCACCCTTAAAGTTTTGAGGTGGTCAGTCCCTCAGTCTGGAGAAGAGCATTGTTCCGTTGTCTGAAACAATATGAAGTTGAAGTGACAGGATGGAGACTTTTATAGTGCCAGGAGGTGAGACGTAGGTTGCGTTGGGAGGGCAGGTCCCTCTCAAACCCAGCCGTTCTCACTAGTAGAGATTGTCGAAGTTGATGGTCTGTACCAAGATACCCTTGTGTTGCAGTGTCTGACAGAATGAACATTAAAATGGTATAAAATACCGACAGATTGTTAGGTAAGACACATATGCAACAGTTAGGTATCTTTATTTCGAAACGTTTCGCCTACACAGTAGGCTTCTTCAGTCGAGTACAGAAAAGTTGATAGAAGCAGCGGTGCCCCTACTTTTCACTGGGGGTATGTTATATCGCCTGCCAAGTCGTCGTCTTTCGTAGGGAGTGATTTTTATGAAAGTTAAGTGATTTTTATTATGTGAAGGTTAGGGGCCAGTCCCTCCAGAATCTTCCAGGTGTAGATTATGATATGTTGAGAGTAAGACACATGTGCAACATCTGGGTATCTTTATTGTAGACGTTTCGCCATCCAGTGGCTTTATCAATACAAATTCTAGGACATAACTAGAAGACAGTAGAACTATGTACAGAAGATGAGGTAATCAGTCCCTCAACCTAGGAGTAGGTGCGAACAACACCATAGTCGTGGAGATTCTCCACGACTATGGTGTTGTTGGCACCTACTCCTAGGTTGAGGGACTGATTACCTCATCTTCTGTACATAGTTCTACTGTCTTCTAGTTATGTCCTAGAATTTGTATTGATAAAGCCACTGGATGGCGAAACGTCTACAATAAAGATACCCAGATGTTGCACATGTGTCTTACTCTCATCTTGTCGGTATTATATACCATTCGTACACAGATTATGATATATCTCCTTCGCCTGCGCTCCAGTGAGTACAAGTCAAGTGCTTCCAGCCGTTCCCAGTAGTTAAGGTGTTTGATGGAACTTATGCGTGCAGTAAAGGTTCTCTGTATATTCTCTAGATCTGCAATTTCACCTGCTTTGAATGGAGATGTTAATGAACAATAGTATTCCAGCCTAGAGAGAACAAGTGATTTAAAAAGATTATCATTGGCTTGGCATCTCTTGTCTTGAATGTTCTCAGTATCCATCTTATCAATTTCCTCGCAGATGTGGTAGTGCCACTGTTATGATCCTTGAAAGGTAAGACACATATGCAACAGTTAGGTATCTTTATTTTGAAACGTTTCGCCTACACAGTAGGCTTCTTCAGTCGAGTACAGAAAAGTTGATAGAAGCAGAAGATACTTGAAGACGATGTAATCAGTCCATCACCCTTAAAGTTTTGAGGTGGTCAGTCCCTCAGTCTGGAGAAGAGCATTGTTCCGTTGTCTGAAACAATATGAAGTTGAAGTGACAGAATCGGGCCTTATATAGTGCCAGGAGGTGAGACGTAGGTTGATTTGGGAGGGCAGGTCCCTCTCAAACCCAGCCGTTCTCACTAGTAGAGGTTGTCGAAGTAGATGGTCTGTACCAAGATACCCTTGTGTTGCAGTGTCTGACAGAATGAACATTAAAATGGTATAAAATACCGACAGATTGTTAGGTAAGACACATATGCAACAGTTAGGTATCTTTATTATGAAACGTTTCGCCTACACAGTAGGCTTCTTCAGTCGAGTACAGAAAAGTTGATAGAAGCAGAAGATACTTGAAGACGATGTAATCAGTCCATCACCCTTAATTAAAGTTTTGAGGTGGTCAGTCCCTCAGTCTGGAGAAGAGCATTGTTCCGTTGTCTGAAACAATATGAAGTTGAAGTGACAGAATCGGGCCTTATATAGTGCCAGGAGGTGAGACGTAGGTTGATTTGGGAGGGCAGGTCCCTCTCAAACCCAGCCGTTCTCACTAGTAGAGGTTGTCGAAGTAGATGGTCTGTACCAAGATACCCTTGTGTTGCAGTGTCTGACAGAATGAACATTAAAATGGTATAAAATACCGACAGATTGTTAGGTAAGACACATATGCAACAGTTAGGTATCTTTATTTTGAAACGTTTCGCCTACACAGTAGGCTTCTTCAGTCGAGTACAGAAAAGTTGATAGAAGCAGAAGATACTTGAAGACGATGTAATCAGTCCATCACCCTTAAAGTTTTGAGGTGGTCAGTCCCTCAGTCTGGAGAAGAGCATTGTTCCGTTGTCTGAAACAATATGAAGTTGAAGTGACAGAATCGGGCCTTATATAGTGCCAGGAGGTGAGACGTAGGTTGATTTGGGAGGGCAGGTCCCTCTCAAACCCAGCCGTTCTCACTAGTAGAGGTTGTCGAAGTAGATGGTCTGTACCAAGATACCCTTGTGTTGCAGTGTCTGACAGAATGAACATTAAAATGGTATAAAATACCGACAGATTGTTAGGTAAGACACATATGCAACAGTTAGGTATCTTTATTTTGAAACGTTTCGCCTACACAGTAGGCTTCTTCAGTCGAGTACAGAAAAGTTGATAGAAGCAGAAGATACTTGAAGACGATGTAATCAGTCCATCACCCTTAAAGTTTTGAGGTGGTCAGTCCCTCAGTCTGGAGAAGAGCATTGTTCCGTTGTCTGAAACAATATGAAGTTGAAGTGACAGAATCGGGCCTTATATAGTGCCAGGAGGTGAGACGTAGGTTGATTTGGGAGGGCAGGTCCCTCTCAAACCCAGCCGTTCTCACTAGTAGAGGTTGTCGAAGTAGATGGTCTGTACCAAGATACCCTTGTGTTGCAGTGTCTGACAGAATGAACATTAAAATGGTATAAAATACCGACAGATTGTTAGGTAAGACACATATGCAACAGTTAGGTATCTTTATTTTGAAACGTTTCGCCTACACAGTAGGCTTCTTCAGTCGAGTACAGAAAAGTTGATAGAAGCAGAAGATACTTGAAGACGATGTAATCAGTCCATCACCCTTAAAGTTTTGAGGTGGTCAGTCCCTCAGTCTGGAGAAGAGCATTGTTCCGTTGTCTGAAACAATATGAAGTTGAAGTGACAGAATCGGGCCTTATATAGTGCCAGGAGGTGAGACGTAGGTTGATTTGGGAGGGCAGGTCCCTCTCAAACCCAGCCGTTCTCACTAGTAGAGGTTGTCGAAGTAGATGGTCTGTACCAAGATACCCTTGTGTTGCAGTGTCTGACAGAATGAACATTAAAATGGTATAAAATACCGACAGATTGTTAGGTAAGACACATATGCAACAGTTAGGTATCTTTATTTTGAAACGTTTCGCCTACACAGTAGGCTTCTTCAGTCGAGTACAGAAAAGTTGATAGAAGCAGAAGATACTTGAAGACGATGTAATCAGTCCATCACCCTTAAAGTTTTGAGGTGGTCAGTCCCTCAGTCTGGAGAAGAGCATTGTTCCGTTGTCTGAAACAATATGAAGTTGAAGTGACAGAATCGGGCCTTATATAGTGCCAGGAGGTGAGACGTAGGTTGATTTGGGAGGGCAGGTCCCTCTCAAACCCAGCCGTTCTCACTAGTAGAGGTTGTCGAAGTAGATGGTCTGTACCAAGATACCCTTGTGTTGCAGTGTCTGACAGAATGAACATTAAAATGGTATAAAATACCGACAGATTGTTAGGTAAGACACATATGCAACAGTTAGGTATCTTTATTTTGAAACGTTTCGCCTACACAGTAGGCTTCTTCAGTCGAGTACAGAAAAGTTGATAGAAGCAGAAGATACTTGAAGACGATGTAATCAGTCCATCACCCTTAAAGTTTTGAGGTGGTCAGTCCCTCAGTCTGGAGAAGAGCATTGTTCCGTTGTCTGAAACAATATGAAGTTGAAGTGACAGAATCGGGCCTTATATAGTGCCAGGAGGTGAGACGTAGGTTGATTTGGGAGGGCAGGTCCCTCTCAAACCCAGCCGTTCTCACTAGTAGAGGTTGTCGAAGTAGATGGTCTGTACCAAGATACCCTTGTGTTGCAGTGTCTGACAGAATGAACATTAAAATGGTATAAAATACCGACAGATTGTTAGGTAAGACACATATGCAACAGTTAGGTATCTTTATTTTGAAACGTTTCGCCTACACAGTAGGCTTCTTCAGTCGAGTACAGAAAAGTTGATAGAAGCAGAAGATACTTGAAGACGATGTAATCAGTCCATCACCCTTAAAGTTTTGAGGTGGTCAGTCCCTCAGTCTGGAGAAGAGCATTGTTCCGTTGTCTGAAACAATATGAAGTTGAAGTGACAGAATCGGGCCTTATATAGTGCCAGGAGGTGAGACGTAGGTTCATTCTGTCAGACACTGCAACACAAGGGTATCTTGGTACAGACCATCTACTTCGACAACCTCTACTAGTGAGAACGGCTGGGTTTGAGAGGGATCTGCCCTCCCAAATCAACCTACGTCTCACCTCCTGGCACTATATAAGGCCCGATTCTGTCACTTCAACTTCATATTGTTTCAGACAACGGAACAATGCTCTTCTCCAGACTGAGGGACTGACCACCTCAAAACTTTAAGGGTGATGGACTGATTACATCGTCTTCAAGTATCTTCTGCTTCTATCAACTTTTCTGTACTCGACTGAAGAAGCCTACTGTGTAGGCGAAACGTTTCAAAATAAAGATACCTAACTGTTGCATATGTGTCTTACCTAACAATCTGTCGGTATTTTATACCATTTTAATGTTCATTCTGTCAGACACTGCAACACAAGGGTATCTTGGTACAGACCATCTACTTCGACAACCTCTACTAGTGAGAACGGCTGGGTTTGAGAGGGACCTGCCCTCCCAAATCAACCTACGTCTCACCTCCTGGCACTATATAAGGCCCGATTCTGTCACTTCAACTTCATATTGTTTCAGACAACGGAACAATGCTCTTCTCCAGACTGAGGGACTGACCACCTCAAAACTTTAAGGGTGATGGACTGATTACATCGTCTTCAAGTATCTTCTGCTTCTATCAACTTTTCTGTACTCGACTGAAGAAGCCTACTGTGTAGGCGAAACGTTTCAAAATAAAGATACCTAACTGTTGCATATGTGTCTTACCTAACAATCTGTCGGTATTTTATACCATTTTAATGTTCATTCTGTCAGACACTGCAACACAAGGGTATCTTGGTACAGACCATCTACTTCGACAACCTCTACTAGTGAGAACGGCTGGGTTTGAGAGGGACCTGCCCTCCCAAATCAACCTACGTCTCACCTCCTGGCACTATATAAGGCCCGATTCTGTCACTTCAACTTCATATTGTTTCAGACAACGGAACAATGCTCTTCTCCAGACTGAGGGACTGACCACCTCAAAACTTTAAGGGTGATGGACTGATTACATCGTCTTCAAGTATCTTCTGCTTCTATCAACTTTTCTGTACTCGACTGAAGAAGCCTACTGTGTAGGCGAAACGTTTCAAAATAAAGATACCTAACTGTTGCATATGTGTCTTACCTAACAATCTGTCGGTATTTTATACCATTTTAATGTTCATTCTGTCAGACACTGCAACACAAGGGTATCTTGGTACAGACCATCTACTTCGACAACCTCTACTAGTGAGAACGGCTGGGTTTGAGAGGGACCTGCCCTCCCAAATCAACCTACGTCTCACCTCCTGGCACTATATAAGGCCCGATTCTGTCACTTCAACTTCATATTGTTTCAGACAACGGAACAATGCTCTTCTCCAGACTGAGGGACTGACCACCTCAAAACTTTAAGGGTGATGGACTGATTACATCGTCTTCAAGTATCTTCTGCTTCTATCAACTTTTCTGTACTCGACTGAAGAAGCCTACTGTGTAGGCGAAACGTTTCAAAATAAAGATACCTAACTGTTGCATATGTGTCTTACCTAACAATCTGTCGGTATTTTATACCATTTTAATGTTCATATGATCCTTGAAGGTGAGATCTTCGGACATTACCACTCCCAGGCAAAACCGATCATTTTCAGAGCAGATTGTGTGACGGTCTCTTGATTATTTGTGTTTAAGATGAGTTGATTTATATTGCTGCATCGTAGAAGATTTTTGTATCCCTTAGTTACTATACTGTAAGTTTTGTGTTATTTTGTGTTCCATCGTTAAAGTAATAGTGTGAGAATTAGAAAACGTGCAACACCTGGGTATCTTGACGTCTCTTCTAACCCGTAGATGAGGAGAGAACCCGGTGGTCAGTACCTCTCGTGACTCGTGAAATCGTAACAACACGATTGGAAACAAACCACGGAACGGGTGGGGTTTGAACCCCTTAGTGATGTTTCGCAACTGGTTGGCGAAACGTCTTCAAAGAAAGATACCCAGGTGTTACACACCTGTCTCATTGATGGACTGAACACATCAACTCAAGGCTGAGGGACTGATCACCTAATTCTCCTCATTTTTCAATGTTTTCTCTGTATTGGACTAAAGAAGCCACTGACTGGAGAAACGTTTCCTCAATAAAGATTTCGAAATGTTGTGCAAACGCCTCATTCTTTACTTCCATTATAACCTCCATAGGTCTACGCTTTTTGCAAAAAGTGTAAAATCAGTGCATTCAGCCTGACTTCAAGGGAGTTTATCATACATGGGATTAGTCTCGTTATCCTTCTCTGTATATTTTCCATTGTGTGTCTAACCAGCAAGTTCCTGATGAGCCTGGCTGTGGTGCCTATGCTGGGCTGCGTGCTGCTAACAGTACTAACCTGGGAAATGTTTCGTGTGGTCATTGAGAAGGTTTGGTGGAGGTATAGTGTACGCAGGTTTAGCGTTTCCCCTAATAGTTGGATTTTACAAAATCCAAATTTGAAGTCAATCCGCATAGGCATTCTCAAATTATCACAGGTATACAACATGACGGGGGAAACTAGCGAGCAGCCATCAGTGATTGAGATGGTGCAATGTGTGAGTCAGGTGTCTTGTGCTTGTGCTAGCTTGACGGACGACCAGTTTCTCCTCTGGAGAAATCTGTATATTCTTATTTAAATGTTATATGAGAATGTGAAGAATTAGACACGTTCACCATCTGAGTATCTTTAATTTGTAGACGTTTCGCCATCCAGTGGCTTTAATACAAGGGTATAAGATGAACATTGTTGAAGTATATACAAAAGAAGAGGTAATAAGTCCCTCTGAGAGCCTAGGGGTAGGTGATGGGCACCGTAGTCTTGAAGAATCTGAAAGACCGGTGATACACGAGTGTGAGTGAGTTGTGTACAGACGAGGGTTTGTGTGCACTCTGGTGTTGTGTGTAGTTTGAATTTGAGAGTTTTATGGTTGGGTATACGAGCGCTTGTTAGAGAGTTCTGCTTAATTACTTGAACGAGAACTAGTTGATTCCCTCAGTGAGAACAAGTTAAGACAGTAGGTGACTAAAGTGTTGTCAGGTGGTGAGCTGATGATGCTTTCATCGAGTCCAGGTGTTTTTTTCCGCAACTACCTCCACTGCGCACCACCTGTCTGTCCATCTGGTGACCATGTAGACGTCGCCTCCAGGGTGCGGGGCACGTGGCCTCATCTGCTTGTATGAGGCGTAATAGGGTGAGGGTGGTGTGAGTATGGGCGGGAAAGGCGCCAGTGACACATACGGAATGAGGTGAGAGCGAAGAGCAGGTGGGAGGGAAGGCGGGGGAGGCACTGAGGGTGGTACAAGTGATGTGTGGAGCCAAGGTCAGGGATGTGGGTGAGGGTCGCGAGGAAGTGACCGCTCAGGAGGGACCATATCTGGAACACAACCCCTCTGCCTTCCTGGAGGGTGTCTCACCCTCTGGGGGTGGGGTTTACGTGACCCACTACCAACTCTACTATTCAATTCAATTCAAGTTTATTCTCTATAAGGGTTACAATGTGGGGTTTACAGGTTTTGGGTATTGTGTGGTTTACGTGTTATAAAATACTAATTACAGAGGGGGCCACTAGGACACCTAGCATGGCTAGGCATTTCGGGCAGACTTAGATTAATTCTTAACATTAAATCCTTACAGATTATGGTATTAAGGCTAAGTGACTACATCATAATTTGTGAGTTTAGCAATGTGAATGCTTTTTTTGTTTTGGCACAATACAAAGTGTCTATATTGGAGTATCATAGGCAAACTTATGACTAGTTAGGATTTATTATTTTAAGATTAAGATTAGTATTTCTGTGTTTATAGTCAGTGGGTGAGTGAGTGTAATTGTGAACTACCAGGTGGTTATCATGTAGTTAGTTGTCGGGGTGGATCAGGGAGATAAGATGTTTTCTAACTGTAGTCTCCATTCAAAGCAAGTGAAATCGCAGATCTTGAGAGTGTACAGAGATCCTTTACTGCACGTATAAGTTCTGTCAAGCACCTTAACTACTGGGAACGCTTGGAAGCACTTGACTTGTACTCGTTGGAACGCAGGAGGGAGAGAGATATCATAATCTACACTTGGAAAATCTTGGAAGGAATGGTCCCAAATCTGAACACATAAATCACTCCCTACGAAAGTAAAAGACTGGGCAGGCGATGCAAAATGCCGCCAATAAAAAGTAGGGGCGCCATTGGTACACTAAGGGAAAACACCATAAGTGTCCGGGGCCCAAAACTGTTTAACAGCCTCCCATCAAGCATTAGGGGAATTACCAATAAACCCCTGGCTGCCTTCAAGAGAGAGCTGGACAGATACCTAAAGTCAGTGCCGGATCAGCCGGGCTGTGGCTCGTACGTTGGACTGCGTGCGGCCAGCAGTAACAGCCTAGTTGATCAGGCCCTGATCCATCGGGAGGCCTGGTCATGGACCGGGCCGCGGGGGCGTTGATCCCCGGAATAACCTCCAGGTAACCTCCAGGTAGTTTTGAAAGTGATGAGTGTGTCTGCAGTTCTAGAGTTTTCAGGTAGGGTGTTCCAGATTTTAGGTCCTTGGTAAACAGGGTTTATACCTTGGAAAATGGCACACCGAAAAGTTTCACCTTGTGCGCATAAACTTTTAGACCTGGGCTGTTCAGAGAATATAACCAGTGTGAAGTTTTGGTGACTAGATGTGTGTGTATGGCTCGACGTAGGCACCTGGGTGTTAGCCGACTGGTGTGGGTCGGCTAACGCTCAGGTAGAGGATTAAGCTAAGTTGCTCGAAATACTCTGTATAACCAGAGGATTTCTGTATAACTTAAGAAATCGTAATGACACGATTGCAAATAAACCATACCCCCGGCCGGGATTGAACCCGCGGTCATAGTCTCAAAACTCCAGCCCGTCGCGTTAGCCACTAGACCAGCTAGCCACAATAAGATTCATCCAACTAGGTATATTTCTACACCATAGGAAAGTTAGCACAGGCACCTCTGTGACCACAAATGCATTTGTGGTCACAGAGGTGCCTGTGCTAACTTTCCTATGGTGTAGAAATATACCTAGTTGGATGAATCTTATTGTGGCTAGCTGGTCTAGTGGCTAACGCGACGGGCTGGAGTTTTGAGACTCTATGACCGCGGGTTCAATCCCGGCCGGGGGTATGGTTGATTTCTGTATAGTATGTCATTGATGTCAGCTAGGTCTGTATAAGTTGTATCATGTACGTGTAGAAAAAATATTATTATTATTATTAATTATTATTATTATTATTATTAATTATTATTATTATTATTATTATTATTATTATTATTATTATTATTATTATTATTATTATTATTATAAACTTAGAAAGCAGATAATACAATCGATCAATAGGGAGGTGAGAATGGGCAGTTGCTAAATCGGTAAGGGGGTCATAGATCGTCTGAGGGAGACGAGGGGGTAAAAATGCGAACATGTGTGAGATCGTCAGTGTCACATACAGACGTCAGACTGTACAGACCTTATGACCAGTGATACCTCGAGTGTCACTGACAGAATTTTAGCATCTTTATAATTATAGGTAATGCTTGAAGGACTTTGCGGTTATTGGGAGAAAATTGTCAGTATTGCATAGAAATTTCAGTAATATGGGGAGGGATATTGTAATTATTCTAATATATTTATTTGAAGCAAAGTTATGCATATCTTTAACGATGTGGAATATTAGTCCAAAACTGATAGGTCCGTGGGAGGAGGAGGCAGAGGGATTATTTTTTTTTTTCGAAAAAGATATATTTTAAAGCGGTTAACCCTTTTATTGTCCGACTTGCATAAAGAACAAATTGACATTTGTTGTTATCGGACCTGTGATATCTTCATAAAGATTACATTTATATTGTGTATGGGAAAGGTCATAATGAGAGATGGTAATTACCAAATGATATAGCAACTGCAGCTCTGCTGCATGGAAAACTTTAAAGCTGTCGTAGCTGATGAACCTTTAATGGTATACTGGACGATATCTTCATTGTCCTATCTTTCCCCCCGTATTATATAACCCAGCATATTGTAGCTGAACCCAAGCCCAGGCCTACTAACATAATTTCTAAACTCTCTTAGACCTCTTGAAGCTGCAGCTTCAGGAAGTCTCCCAACTCAGGTTGGCACTACTGAAGTCTCCCAGCTCTGGCTGACACTACTGAAGTCTCCCAGCTCAGGCTGACACTACTGAAGTCTGCCAGCTCTGGCTGACACTACTGAAGTTTGCCAGCTCTGACTGACACATTTCAACACTATGTATACGAACCATCTTGTGTAATGGAATATGCAATCGTCTACTTCGTGAGTCATGAAACAGCTAGCTTTTGTTCCCACTATTTAACTGTCATATAGAATAGTGTAGCAGCACACTGCTGAGGTATCCAACTTTGGTAACTTAACAAAGTAATCCGGACCAGTGACATTATCATTGTGATTTTCACTGCTACTCTGAACAAGATCTCCGAGATCATGCCAGTGATTATTTTTTTCTCAGCGAAGTAACTCCATATGAGGAGAGTATCCTTGGTTCATGTTTCTTCTAGTAAGAGTTGTATCTACCTCTTGTTGTGTTACTTGTTTACCTACCAGGATAAGATTATTAAGATATTTACTTTTGTAATCTCGGTGGTACATGAGACTGCCAGTGAGACAAACATGTCTGTTCTGTCTCGCCTACCTTCACGATTCATGTATTTTAGGTGTGTGTGCGTGCCTTAATGAGAATAATTAATAATAATAATAATAATAATAATAATAATAATAATAATAATAATAGTTATTTTAATGGT
>NC_091330.1:13903641-13946141 GCF_038502225.1 Cherax quadricarinatus
CACATAGAGTGACAGGCAGTGTGCTGATTACCGTTTGTTTCCTTGAGTTTGTCCTGATGGTGGTGGAGCAGAGCTGTATGACCCTGGTGGGTTTAGCGCTTAGTTTTGATTATAATAATGGTAATGGTGGTAAGGGTGGGTTAGTAGTGACTGTTGCGATGTATGTGTATAATGGTGGTAGTTGATAGTAAGTGTTTGTGTTAGTGGTGGTGATGGTTGTGATGATGGTAGGTGACAAGAAGAATGGTGGTGGTGGGTTTGTAGTGGTTGTGGTGATGATGGGGAGGGGATGTTAGTAGTGGTGGTGATCCTGGGGGAGGGATGTTATTAGTGGTAATGGTGATGCTGGTGAGGGGATGTAATTAGTAGTGGTGGTGATGCTGGAGAGGGGATGTTAGTAGTGGTGGTGATCCTGGGGGAGGGATGTTATTAGTGGTAATGGTGATGCTGGTGAGGGGATGTAATTAGTAGTGGTGGTGATGCTGTGGGAAGGGATGTTAGTAGTGGTGATGCTGGGGGAAGGGATGTTAGTAGTGGTGGTGATGCTGTGGGAAGGGATGTTAGTAGTGGTGGTGATGCTGTGGGAAGGGATGTTAGTAGTGGTGGTGATGCTGGGGGAGGGCATGTTAATAGTGGTGGTGATCCTGGGGGAAGGGATGTTATTAGTAGTGGTGGTGATGCTGTGGGAGGTGATGTTAGTAGTAGTGGTGGTGATGTTGGGGGAGGGGATGTTAGTAGTGGTGGTGATGTTGGGGGAGGGGATGTTAGTAGCGGTGGTGATGTTGGGGGAGGGGATGTTAGTAGCGGTGGTGATGCTGGGGGAGGGGATGTTAGTAGTGGTGGTGATGCTGTGGGAGGGGATGTTAGTAGTGGTGGTGCTGTTGGGGGCGGGGATGTTAGTAGCGGTGGCGATGCTGGGGGAGGGGATGTTAGTAGTGGTGGTGATGTTGGGGGAGGGGATGTTAGTAGTGGTGGTGATGTTGGGGGAGGGGATGTTAGTAGTGGTGGTGATGTTGGGGGAGGGGATGTTAGTAGTGGTGGTGATGTTGGGGGAGGGGATGTTAGTAGTGGTGGTGATGTTGGGGGAGGGGATGTTAGTAGTGGTGGTGATGTTGGGGGAGGGGATGTTAGTAGCGGTGGTGATGCTGGGGGAGGGGATGTTATTAGTCGTGGTGGTGATGCTGTGGGAGGGGATGTTAGTAGTGGTGGTGATGTTGGGGGAGGGGATGTTAGTAGCGGTGGCGATGCTGGGGGAGGGGATGTTAGTAGTGGTGGTGATGCTGGGGGAGGGGATGTTAATAGTGGCGGTGATGCTGGGGGAGGGGATGTTAGTAGCGGCGGTGATGCTGGGGGAGGGGATGTTAATAGTGGTGGTGATGATGTGGGAGGGGATGTTAGTAGTTGTGGTGATGCTGGGGGAGGGGATGTTAGTAGTGGTGGTGATGCTGGGGGAGGGGATGTTAGTAGTGGTGGTGATGCTGGGTGAGGGGATGTTATTAGTAGTGGTGTTGATGGGGGTGGTTGTGGTGGGATGGGTTGCCGTGGCGCCAAGATAATGGGTGCAGCAGTGTAAGAACGTGGATGCATCATCTTGGTCAACATTCTACTAGGCGTCAGCAACAAGAACCTCCTTGTCCTCTCTGTTCTCTTTTTAAACGCTTTCATGTATTACTGCCACTCATCTTATATACCCTTACTCCTCTAATTCCTCCTCCTAATGCTATTATTATTATTATTAATTTTTATTATTTCTTCTTATTATTAGTTTTAGTTGGTGTTGCTGTAATGTCTCAAAATTCTTTCCGCTCGCCGAATATTAAATGCTTTATTTGGTGTATATAAATAACTTTTAAGAACATCGGATAATAGGTTATGGTATATGTAGGTCAAAGGAGGTTCACATAACATGGTACTGAATACTAGTCATGTGGGAGAGAGAGTGTCAGTGCGTTTCCTGGAATTTCTTAACGAGCCCAGAAATTAACCCAGAGAGAAGGGGCTGCTGGCACCTTCAGTTCTCGCTGGGAAAGAGGAAAGCGGAACACGTGTCAGTTTGATCATGACATAAGAGAGGTGTAAAACTTAACCCATAATAGTATTAGATCAATACCTTTATTGTGTACCCCCCTCCCCATACTTATCTTAAAAGTGGTTGTCAAACGCAACACCCTCTCCCTCACACCATCTACCCCACATTTTCTTCCCTACACACCCTTCTTCCCCGAAAAAGCATCTCCCCACAACACCCGCATCCCTCTTTTTTACACATCTCTCTGCCCCCACACATCACCCCTAGCCCCTACCCATTCTTGCATACCTGGAGGTTATTCCGGGGATCAACGCCCCCGCGGCCCGGTCCATGACCAGGCCTCCCGATGGATCAGGGCCTGATTAATTAGGCTGTTACTGCTGGCCGCACGCAGTACAACGTACGAGCCACAGCCCGGCTGATCCGGCACTGACTTTAGGTATCTGTCCAGCTCTCTCTTGAAGGCAGCCAGGGGTTTATTGGCAATTCCCCTAATGCTTGATGGGAGGCTGTTGAACAGTCTTGGGCCCCGGACACTTACGGTGTTTTCGCTTAGTGTACCAGTGGCGCCCCTACTTTTTATTGGGGCATTTTGCATCGCCTGCCCAGTCTTTTACTTTCGTAGGGAGTGATTTCTGTCTGCAGATTTGGGACCATTCCTTCCAGGATTTTCCAAGTGTAGATTATGATACATCTCTCCCCCCTGCGTTCCAACGAGTACAAGTCAAGTGCTTCCAAGCGTTCCCAGTAGTTAAGGTGCTTGACAGAACTTATACGTGCAGTAAAGGATCTCTGTACACTCTCTAGATCTGCGATTTCACCTGCTTTGAATGGAGATGTTAATGTACAGCAGCATTCCAGCCTAGAGAGAACAAGTGATTTGAAAAGGATCATCATTGGCTTGGCATCTCTCGTTTTGAACGTTCTCATTATCCATCCTATCATTTTCTTTGCACGTGCGATCGTGGCAATGTTGTGATCCTTGAAAGTGAGATCCTCAGACATTACTACTCCCAGGTCCCTTACTTTATTTTTCCGCTCTATTGTATGGCCAGAGTCTGTAGTATACTCTGTTCTAGTTATTATCTCCTCCAGTTTTCCATAACGGAGTAGTTGGAATTTGTCCTCATTGAACATCATTTTGTTTACCATTGCCCACTGGAAAACTTGGACAAAACTTACTCTGCCATGTTCCCAGAGTGGGAGTCCTCTCTCCTCACCATCTTCCCACACACACACACCTCAAATTTCCACACATAAGAACCTAATATCATGCTTGGGGGGAGGGGGTTGTGAGGGGGGGTGAACTCCTCTTTCACTTCCAGATAGAGCACTTTCACCACTTTCTCAGTGTAATCTGCACTTTAAATATCAGAGACATTATACTGGTGAAAAATGGTATATTATATTCTTGGGGGGGGGGTATGAGCATTAAATACGTAGGGGTCATTCAGTACCTGTTTAAGTGGGAGGCAATCAAGTTTGATCCAAGGAAGGGGTCAGGTCCAATTCTTTAAATCAAAAGCCCCTCACATGCATAAAAGAAAACTCCCCATAGGGAAAATGATTACAAATGTTCAAGGGAATGCATTTATTTATTGAAGAGAGAATCATGGGCTTGGCATCCCTAGTTTTGAAGGTTCTCATTATCCATCCTATCATTTTCTAGCAGATGCGGTAGATACATTGTCGTGGTCTTTCAGGGTGAGATCCTCTTGACATTATCACTCCCAGGTTCTTCACATTACTTTTTCACTCTATTGTATGATTAGAATTTGTTGTATACCCTGATACAGTTTTAATTTCCTCAAGTTTTCCATATCTGATTAGTTGAAATTTCTCTTCATTGAACTTCATATTGTTTTTGAGTGGCCCATTTGAAGATTTGGTCGATGTCTGCTTGGAGACCACAACAATGTATCTACTGCATCTGCTAGAAAAATGATAGGATGGATAATGAGAACCTTCAAAACTAGGGACGCCAAGCCCATGATGATTCTCTTCAAATTGCTTGTTCTCTCTAGGCTGTAATACTGCTGTACACCAACTGCCCCTTCAAGGCAGGCAAAATTGCTGACCTGGAGAGTGTACAAAATACTTTCACGGCACACATAAGTACGATAAAGTACCTAAATTACTGGGAATGGTTTAAGTCTCTTGATTTGTATTCCCAGGAATGCAGGCATGAGAGCTACATGATAATATACCCTTGGAAAATCCTAGAGGGATTAGTACCAAATTTGCACATGAAAATCACTCCCTACGAAAGCAAAAGACTGCAGGAGATGCAACATTTCTCCAGTGAAAAGCAGGGGCGCCACGAGTACACTGAGAAACAACACAATAAGTGTCAGGGGCCCAAGTCTCTTCAATTGCCTCCCAGCATACATAAGGGGGATTACCAATAGACCCCTGGCTGTCTTCAAGAAGGCACTGGACAGGTGCCTAAAGTCAGTACTTGACCAGCTGGGCTGTGGTTCATATGCTAGTTTGTGTGCAGCCAGCAGTAGCAGCCTGGTTGATCAGACCCTGATCCACCACGAGTCCCGGTCTCAGACTGGGCCACGGGGCTATTGACCCTCGAAACCCTCTCCAGGTATACTAACAATGAGAGTATGAGACTTACAGTTGGTGGTTACGTACCACTTATGCAGAGTTACTGTGATAGAAATAATGTAACACTACATGGGAGTTATTACCAGGGGAGGAGCCAGAATTTTTATACTGGGGGAGGGTGGCTTAGGGATGGCTTTTTGATAGGTAGGGAGAGGGCCAGTAGGGTTGTTTTAAATCAGCATTATTACTATTTTTATTTGGGGGCTGCAGTCCCCTAGGACCTCTCTTGATGCCACCACTATATATTACAATGAGCATTCTGCAATAGAAATCTGAGAAATTAAAATACAAATTAGACTGATGAATGAGTAAACTTGAATAATTATTCCACTTTGGAAGGTTTCCTGAAAAGGCTAAGAGGACAGTAGCCTTGCCTCTTCATCCATGGAGGCCAGACCCTGTCTTACCATATTCTCTTATTTACAAGACTTAACCATTTCTTATTTACGTGAAACTCCATTGCTCCACCCTTGCTAAAAGTAATTAATCAGATATGGCCTGATACATCAAAATTTTGGACCAGTAATATTTGCCTTAAGACATGTTTAGTAAAATCCCAGGTTAATAGTACATTTGTTACTAAAGTGTAATAGTTTATGATAGACTGTAAGCACTGCTAAACTTAAAAGAATCTAAGGAAAATAACATGTAAAGAATGATTAGCATTATGAAAGCATGAAATGATAATATGTATATGCAGGGCTTAACCATAACAGAAAACTAAGAAGAGCCAATGTTCACTATATGGTAACCTATTAAGGGGGATGGGGAGAGCCAAGATGCAGGCAAAGGACCCTTGATCCATGGAATTGGGACTTCCCCCCCCCCTTCTGATCAAGCCTGATTACCTCCCATTCCCCAGGTGCTCTGTAAGCCCTACAGGCTTAGTGCTTCCCCTTGATGACCATGACAATAATATATGGAATATCCATAGTATTTTCCACAGGGAGTGTTGTAGGTGTAAGAACCATGATATTAGTGGACAAATATTGTGGAAAATACTTGTATTCTCTAGTGTTAAAGGCAAGATGGATCATGACCCACCTCACCCTCCCTACCATATACAACACTAGCAGCTGAAGGGCTCCACCCTCTTGCATCTTAGGCTCTACTTAAAAACTTGTTCTTTATGGACTCTTAGAAGGAGCTATACATTTTGAACTTTTGGAATGCTTTATTTTCTATCAAAATATAGGTGTATGGTAAAGTTTTATTTATTACATTAAATTTTTTACATTTTTATACAGTAAGTGATACTAAGAGCTTTCTCTTGCCTTCATCTTTCTTTACCTATATTTCACATTTTTCCTTGAGAAAGATGACACATCAGGATATGATCTTTAGCAGCATCAGAAACTTAACACTGCATCTTCAAAGATTCAAACTAAGAGCAGTTGGTTTTCAACTTATGACAGCCATTATACCCCTGTACAGTGCCTACACATATATAATTTTTCACAACAAAATGTGCAGCATTTAGTGTATATTATAAATCTTAGCACATATAGTGTGTTCTCTTTGAACAGTATTTTTATTTTTATTTCAGACACACCTAAACCCAACAAAGGAGGAGGAGCAGCACTCTTAACTCGCGCACTCTCCTTTAAGGGCAGACTAGGTGGTAAACTGACCAGCATGAAGTCACCTAAAAGTAACTTAGGTAAGTCGAGTTTTTCCTGTCTAAATCTTGTCAAATATTTTTGAACTTGTTCTATTGCTTGATTACTTTTTTAATATATTATTTCTCAGCCAGATGATCAAGTTCAGTTTTATCAGCTAGCTAGTGACTTCGTTTAATGTTTTCATTGTTAGATACTGAATTTTGATGTCCATTTACTTTTGGCAAGACAGCTGTTATTTGAGTAATGATGAATGTCTTTCTTTCTTTAAATCACCCTACTTTGGTGGGAAATGACTGATTTTTTTTTTTTATCACACTGGCCGATTCCCACCAAGGCAGGGTGGCCCGAAAAAGAAAAACTTTCACCATCGTTCACTCCATCACTGTCTTGCCAGAAGGGTGCTTTACACTACAGTTTTTAAACTGCAACATTAACACCCCTCCTTCAGAGTGCAGGCACTGTACTTCCCATCTCCAGGACTCAAGTCCGGCCTGCCGGTTTCCCTGAACCCCTTCATAAATGTTACTTTGCTCACACTCCAACAGCACGTCAAGTATTGAAAACCATTTGTCTCCATTCACTCCTATCAAACACGCTCACGCATGCCTGCTGGAAGTCCAAGCCCCTCGCACACAAAACCTCCTTTACCCCCTCCCTCCAACCTTTCCTAGGCCGACCCCTATCCCGCCTTCCTTCCATTACAGACTGATACACTCTTGAAGTTATTCTGTTTCGCTCCATTCTCTCCACATGTCCGAACCACCTCAACAACCCTTCCTCAGCCCTCTGGACAACAGTTTTGGTAATCCCGCACTTCCTCCTAACTTCCAAACTACGAATTCTCTGCATTATATTCACACCACACATTGCTCTCAGACATGACATCTCCACTGCCTCCAGCCTTCTCCTCGTTGCAACATTCATCACCCATGCTTCACACCCATATGACTGATATGATTATAAAAAAAATGCTGATAAAATTGGTTGTATCTCGACTTCAACTAGAAATAAGCTTTAGGGGCCCTCCTTGGTCTTTGTTCCTTCTATCAGTTATTCACCTTTAAATTTCTCCAGTTACCTGTTTAGATTACTTTGGATTTCCCCAGTTACCTATTTAGATTTTAATTTATCCAGTTACCTATTTAGATTACTTTGAATTTCTCCAGTTACCTGTTTAGATTACAGTGGACCCTCGACATTCGATATTAATCCGTTCCTGAGAGCTCATCAAATGTCGAAAATATCGAAAGTCGAATTAATTTTCCCCATAAGAAATAATGGAAATCAAATTAATCCATGCAAGACACCCAAAAGTATGAAAAAAAAAAAATTACCACATGAAATACAGTGGACCCCGATTAACGATATTTTTTCATTCCAGAAGTATGTTCAGGTGCCAGTACTGACCGAATTTGTTCCCATAAGGAATATTGTGAAGTAGATTAGTCCATTTCAGACCCCCAAACATACACGTACAAACGCACTTATATAAATACACTTACATAATTGGTCACATTAGGAGGTGATCGTTAAGCGGGGGTCCACTGTATTAAGTTTAATGCAATAGAATAATTACAATAACAACAATAACATTAGATTAATAACAATAGAATAATTGACACTTACCTTTAATGAAGATCTGTTGATGATTGATGGGATGGGAGGAGGGGAGTGTTGATGGTGTTAGTGTTTAGAAGGGGAATCCCCTTCCATTAGGACTTGAGGTATCAAGTCTTTTTCCGGGGTTACTTCCCTTCTTCTTTTAATACCACTAGGACCAGCTTGAGAGTCACTGGACTTCTGTCGCACAACATATCTGTCCATAGAGGCCTGTACCTCTCATTCCTTTATAACTTTCCTAAAGTGGTTCACAACATTGTCAGTGTACAGGTTGCCAACACGGCTTGCAGTAGCTGTGTTAGGGTGATTTTCATCAAAAAAGGTTTGCACTTCAAGCCACTTTGCACACATTTCCTTAATCTTTGAAGTACGCAACTTCTTCAATTTCTCTATCCCCTCCTCCGAAGCAGTTTCCTCAGGTCTGGCCTCTTGCTGTTGAAGATGATCTAGCAGCTCATCAGTGGTTAATTCGTCATTGTCCTCCTCCACCAACTCTTCCACATCCTCCCCACTAACCTCCAACCCCAAGGACTTCCCCAATGCAACAATGGATTCCTCAACTGGCATAGGATTCTCAGGGTTAGCCTCAAACCCTTCAAAATCCCTTTTGTCTACACATTCTGACCACAGTTTTTTCCAAGCAGAGTTCAAGGTCCTCTTAGTCACTTCCTCCCAAGCCTTACATATAAGGTTTATACAATTGAGGATATTAAAGTGGTCCTTCCAAAACTCTTTTAGAGTCAGTTGAGTTTCTGTGGTCACTACTAAGCACTTTTGAAACAGCTTTTGTGTACAGTTTCTTGAAGTTGGAAATGACCTGCTGGTCCATGGGCTGCAGGAGAGGAGTGGTATTAGGAGGCAAAAACTTGACCTTAATGAAGCTCATGTCCGCAGAAAGTCGCTCTGCCACGTCTGAAGGATGACCAGGAGCATTGTCTAATACCAGGAGGCACTTAAGGTCTAATTTCTTTTCAATTAGGTATTTTTTCACAGTGGGGGCAAATGCATGGTGTAACCAGTCATAGAAAAAGTCCCTAGTGACCCATGCCTTACTGTTTGCCCTCCACAGCACACACAAATTAGCCTTGAGGATATTCTTTTGCCTGAACACTCTGGGAGTTTCTGAGTGATACACCAATAAAGGCTTCACTTTGCAATCACCACTGGCATTGGCACACATCAGAAGAGTAAGCCTGTCTTTCATAGTCTTATGTCCTGGGAGTGCCTTTTCCTCCTAAGTAATGTGGGTCCTGCTTGGCAATTTCTTCCAAAACAGGCCTGTTTCGTCACAATTAAACACTTGTTCAGGTTTCAATCCTTCAGCCTCTATGTACTCCTTGAATTCATGCACATATTTTTCAGCCGCTTTGTGGTCCGAACTGGCAGCCTCACCATGCCTTACCACACTATGTATGCCACTACAATTCTTAAATCTTTCAAACCAACCTTTGCTGGCCTTAATTCACTCACATCACCACTAGTTGCAGGCAATTTCTTTACCAAATCATCATGCAACTGCCTAGCCTTTTCACAAATGATCACTTGAGAGATGCTATCTCCTGCTATCTGTTTTTCATTTATCCACACCAATAACAGTCTCTCAACATCTTCTAACACTAGCGATCTCTGTTTCGAAAACAAAGTTGCACATTTTGCAACAACAGCTTCCTTGATTGCCGTTTTCCTGCTCACTATAGTAGAAATGGTTGATTGGGGTTTACTATACAACCTGGCCAGCTTCGACACACGCACTCCACTTTTCGTACTTTGCAATTATCTCTTTCTTCATTTCAATAGTCATTAGCACCTTTTTTCTCGAAGGGTTGGCACTAGAAGCTTTCTTGGGGCCCATGGTTACTTATTTTGCAGAAACAAGCACCAAAAACAGTGATAATATGGAATGTACCGAATGTATCCTTAGATGCGCGCACACTGGCTGG
Source organism: Cherax quadricarinatus (assembly GCF_038502225.1). Lineage (NCBI taxonomy): Eukaryota > Metazoa > Arthropoda > Malacostraca > Decapoda > Parastacidae > Cherax > Cherax quadricarinatus. Next base: position 13,913,469 of record NC_091330.1, read on the forward strand.
CTTGTAAACACTGGCACACACGGTGCAGTTCAGGCCACACGTGGACACATCTCATACAAATCGTATCGAATGTCGGGTTTTCCATCGAATGTCGAGGCTAAATTTTTGTGTTAAAATGCATCGAATGTTGGATTTATCGAATGTCGATGCCATTGAATGTTGGGGGTCCACTGTACTTTGAATTTCTCCACTTACCTGTTTAGAATACTTTGAATTTCTCCAGTTACCTATTTGGATTACTTTGAATTTCTCCCATTACCTATTTAGATTACTTTGAATTTCTCCAGTTACCTATTTGGTTTACTTTTGGATTTCTTCCTATACCTTGTTGAATTCCTGCAACTGTACAAGTTTTTCTCTAATTTCCTTGTAGATTATTACATTTACCGGCTCAAGTTGTTTGTAAATTTCATTTAAGATAATTTTTCTCAACTACTGTATATCTGATCAAGTCACAGAAAGTATTCATCATTAAACTCCATTACTTTTAGTTGACAGAGAGAGACACACAGGTAGCAGTTGGACACTTTTATTAAGACAAGGTTTTGCCTCCACAGCAGACAAAACCTTGAAATTTGATGTGTTGTAGTGGTAGTGGTGCATCATATTGTCTCTTGACAAGAAAATAAGTTTTGGAATTTTGCTTTACAACAATTTAAAAATTGTGTGTTTTGAGTAATTCATAGTAACATGGCTCTGTGGGCTGCAGTTAGCAATAGCCTGGCTGATCCAGTGATCACCAGGGAAGTCTGACCACAGGCTGAGCTGCACAAGTAGAGCTCTGTAAACCATTTACTGCTCAGGTACAGTCTCTCGTAGGTATTTGCTGGGTTGCCTTACAACATGCACTTCTGAAAATAAATTTCTTTGAAAAAGTGTGTATGAAGATTTTTATATGTACGTACTGCAAAGTATAATATTTTATATTATTTGGAAGAGTGAAATAGTATAATAGTACTGTACTCTAAACTGACAGTAGAATTTCTGTAATTATTTCTATTTTTTTTAGCCTGGGTTAAAAATTTTAAATCATTGATAATGAAACTGATGTCTGTGGTAGAGATTAAAGTATATCATACTGCATATACACAGAGAGAGATGCACACCTTTTTGCATAACCTTTGGATAGTCAGTGACTTAATGATATGACTTCTTTAACTGATGACCATGAGGTGACAGGTTTCTATATGTAGTTAGGTATATTAGGAGAACTGTTAACCCTTTCAGGGTTTCTGATGTACTAGTACGGCTTACACACCAGGGTTATTGACGTACAGTGGAACCTCTACTTGCGAGCGTGTCCACATGCGAGTTTTTCCAAATACGAGCAGTCGATGAGTCAATTTTTTGCTTCCATACGTGAGCAAAATTTCCACAAGCAAGCAGACCTTAACCCTTAAACTGTCCAAGCAGATCTACATTCACATGCGTAGTGCTCCAAAAGTAGATCTATGTTTCTTTTACATACGTATTTTCAAGTATAACAAAAAAAAAATAGATCAAAGTATTTTTACACGTTTTCAAATGTAAAAAAAAAAAAGATCTGCTTTTTTTACATACTTTTAAATCTTGAAAAAACGTAGAATTACGTTTGGTGAGGGGCTCTTGCTCTTGATCTTGGGAATTGTAACTCATTTGTTTGTTGGACTATCTTATTGAAACTTGGGCAATGTATGATGGAAAGATGCTTCTTAACATACCCCAAAATTGAAAGAAATCTAAGCATAAATAATGGAGTTCGCTTCTCAGCAATTAGCCACCCCGTAGCAGTAATTTCGAATGGTTTTTATGGTTATACATGTATTCTCGTTTTTTTGGTCTCATTTGATAGAATGGAAGATATATTACAGAAATAGATATGATTTTGATTGCTTTCACAATGAAAAGTATCTTGAAATAGAGCTCAACCTAGGAGAAATGGTCCATTGCTTGGCTGTTTCAGAGTAAACAAATGACGTCACTGTCCATTCCAATATGCAATCGTGAATGGGTTGACATTAGTATTTATACAATTATTGCAATAAGGAATAACAGTAAATCTTGTATTTTTTGTGTGAATAAAAATTACAAATTATTTATATAATAATAATATAATAATATGTACATATAATTAATATAATACAATAATAATAGGGTGTTCGGGAGAGGGGTGGGATTAAATTTTGGGGAATCAAATTCAAAATGGGAATTGACACAGTTACTTTTTGCTGATGATACTGTGCTTATGGGAGATTCTAAAGAAAAATTGCAAAGGTTAGTGGATGAGTTTGGGAATGTGTGTAAAGGTAGAAAGCTGAAAGTGAACATAGAAAAGAGTAAGGTGATGAGGGTGTCAAATGATTTAGATAAAGAAAAATTGGATATCAAATTGGGGAGGAGGAGTATGGAAGAAGTGAATGTTTTCAGATACTTGGGAGTTGACGTGTCGGCGGATGGATTTATGAAGGATGAGGTTAATCATAGAATTGATGAGGGAAAAAAGGTGAGTGGTGCGTTGAGGTATATGTGGAGTCAAAAAACGTTATCTATGGAGGCAAAGAAGGGAATGTATGAAAGTATAGTAGTGCCAACACTTTTATATGGGTGTGAAGCTTGGGTGGTAAATGCAGCAGCGAGGAGACGTTTGGAGGCAGTGGAGATGTCCTGTTTAAGGGCAATGTGTGGTGTAAATATTATGCAGAAAATTCGGAGTTTGGAAATTAGGAGAAGGTGTGGAGTTAATAAAAGTATTAGTCAGAGGGCAGAAGAGGGGTTGTTGAGGTGGTTTGGTCATTTAGAGAGAATGGATCAAAGTAGAATGACATGGAAAGCATATAAATCTATAGGGGAAGGAAGGCGGGGTAGGGGTCGTCCTCGAAAGGGTTGGAGAGAGGGGGTAAAGGAGGTTTTGTGGGCGAGGGGCTTGGACTTCCAGCAAGCGTGCGTGAGCGTGTTAGATAGGAGTGAATGGAGACGAATGGTACTTGGGACCTGACGATCTGTTGGAGTGTGAGCAGGGTAATATTTAGTGAAGGGATTCAGGGAAACCGGTTATTTTCATATAGTCGGACTTGAGTCCTGGAAATGGGAAGTACAATGCCTGCACTTTAAAGGAGGGGTTTGGGATATTGGCAGTTTGGAGGGATATGTTGTGTATCTTTATATGTGTATGCTTCTAGACTGTTGTATTCTGAGCACCTCTGCAAAAACAGTGATAATGTGCGAGTGTGGTGAAAGTGTTGAATGATGATGAAATTATTTTCTTTTTGGGGATTTTCTTTCTTTTTTGGGTCACCCTGCCTCGGTGGGAGACGGCCGACTTGTTGAAAAAAAAAAAAAAAAAATAATAATAATATATGGCTTCAAAAGGCCATCACTAGATGGCAGTGTTTACCACAACAAAGAGGAAGCGATTGTGGCTGCCTCCACCTGTTACATAATGACATATTTTATTCATTTTAGAGTATATATCATGTTTCTGTGTTATTTATATTGTTTGTTATGTCACATTAGATGAACTGTGATATATAAATAAGTCATATAGATGACATTAGCGAAATTATTCATGAAGTATTTTGCCCGGTCCCCAGACAAACTCTCGTCCACCGCCGCCACCGCCCATACCACTACATGAATGACATATTTTATTCATTTTAGAGTACACCTACCATCCGACTTACGACCGAGTTCGGTTCCGAGAAACCGGTCGTAAGTCGAAATGGTCGTAAGTCGAACTTTACTACTGAATATCAACAAAACATTTTTGTAATGACTTTATTTTATTGTTTTATTTTGGTATTTCATGTTTTACTTTACTTTTTATGTTGTTAATACTGTATTTTATACTGTAAGGTTTAGGATAAACACTGTGTACAACACAAATAGTTGTTTATTCCCCAGAAATTTGGCATAAAAAACACAGTCGTAAGTCGAGTGGTCGTAAGTCGAGTGGTCGTAAGTCGAGAAGGTCGTAAGTCGGATGGTAGGTGTATATATCAGGTTTCTATGTTATTTATATTGTTTATTATGTCATATTAGATGAAGTGAGATGGATAAATAAGCCGTAGAGTTGATATTAGCGAAACTATTGAAGTACAGAATTCCACTGGAACGGATTAATTGCATTTCAATTAATTTAAATGAGGAAAATTGACTCTGCAAACGAGCAAATCCAGTTGCGAGCAAGGTCATGGAACGGATTAAACTTGCACTTGTACTTGTACACCTAAATTCTAGTGCCTTCAAATCTAGTGAGAGAAAGCTGGTAGGCCTGCATATGAAAGAATGGGTCTATGTGGTCAGTATGCACAGTATAAAAAAAAATCCTGCAGCACACAGTGCATAATGAGAAAAAAAAAATGTTTTTGGTTTAAAACAACGACTTTGCAGTGTATTTTCGTATGGTATTTATGGTTGTATTTTAGTTTTCTTGGTCTCATTTTATAGAATGGAAGACATATCACAGAAATTGCGATGATTTTGATTGGTTTCATAAAGAAAAGTACATACCTTGAAATTGAGCTCAAAGTAGCAGAAATGTTTGATTTTTACCAAAGTTCAAAAGTAAACAAATCATGCCAAGCATCCAGTACACGTCAACTGGTGAGTCTAATATTCTCTCACAAGTGCGCTGATATTATTTATACCATTTCTACACTAATGCAGTAGTCTGCATAACAGTAAATCTTCTATTTTTTATGAGAATAAAAATTCAAAGTGGAAAGCAAAAGAGATGTAAGAAGGGCCTGGGAACGTGACTAATGAACAGAAGAAATGTTATTTTAGTGCCAGAAATGTCTGTCTTGTTTATTCTTGACCCTTTTTGGAAATTGGCATCTTCTGAAATTTGTGTGAAATTGGCAAAAGTGCCAATTTCTGACCACTTTATTGGATAGTTGAAATCGGTAAATAGGTGGTTTCTTGTACTCATTCGATAGAAAAAATGGAGTTCTAGCGAAACAGATATGATTTTTGTCGACTAGTACACTGGAATTTGCCGAAAATAGGGCTCAAAGTGGGTGAAATCACCGATGTGTAAACATCGTCAAGACCGCTAACTTTGCAAGAGCATAATTCTGTAACTTTTCCATCAAATGTCATACCTTTGGTGTCATTATGATCGGGAAAAGATTCTCTATCATTTCATAATTTTTTTTTTTTTTTTTTTTTCTGAAAAATTTTCGACCCTGAGAACGAGTTTAGGAGAGGGCCTCTCGACCCTGAAAGGGTTGAGAGCCTCATTTAACCCTTTCAGGATCCAGAGGTCAAATTTCAAAGTGCACACCAGTGTCCAAGAATTTTCAAGAAATAATTTTGTTAATTTTTCTTATGAAATGGTAGAGAATCTTTTTCTGAAGGTAATAAAACAAAAAGTATGAAATTTGATGGAAAATTGACGAAATTATGCTCTCACAAATTTTGATGCGCCAATGATATTTATGCATCGGTGATTTTGCCAACTTTGACTCCCATTTTAGGCCAATTACAGCAGAACCTCAAATTTTGAATGTATCGCTTATCGAACTCTTCGAAAATAGAACCCTTTTTTCGAACCAACTTTGTTCCTATTATCGAACTCGCTCCTATTTTCGAACCACCGTCTACTGGACCTGTCCGGCAGCCCGCTCTGTCTGCGTCCCCATGCCGGCGCCGTGAGCCAATCTGGTTTTGTTGATGCTTGAGTGAACAGTAACCTGCACTCTCATTCAGACATTTTACGATTATTTCATTGTGTTTGGTGCTTGTGGGACTATGAAATAACTTACAATGGGCCCAAAGAAACTTGCTAGTGGTGCCCCTGTGGTAAAGAAGTGAGAAACGCCATAGATGTGAAGAAGGAAATAATACAGAAGTGGAATGATGCCCAAATGTTTGTGGAGAAGTACCACCCTGAGCAAGCTGAAACAAGTCATCTTTGCAACAAGTTCAGTGACAGAACCATGTCCCATTTTAGGGAAATCTTAAAGAGGCACCAGAAACAGAGGACTGTGGACAGTTATTTTGTGAGACATGGGTCCAGTGACTCTCAAGTTGGTCCTAGTGGCATTAAAAGACAGAGAAGGGCAGTAACCCCAGAGAGGGCTTTGATACCTAAAGTCCTCATGGAGGGGGATTCTCCTTCCAAACACTAACCCCAACTCCCTCTCTCCTCCCTATCTTCCAGATGCCATCACCAATCTTCAATAAAGGTAAGTAAAATGTTATTTTATATGTTTATTTAAATTTATTAATACATAATTGAACACTATATTTGTTGTGTGTATGTAAAACTATAATTAATCTCTATAAAATGTATTTTTTTGTGTGTGAATATTTTTGGGTTTCTGGAACGGACTAATTTTATTTCCATTATTTCTTATGGGAAATATTGCTTCGCTTTTCAGACTTTTCAAATTTAGAACTAACTCCTGGAATGGATTAAGATCGATATTTGAGGTTCCACTGTACCTTATTCCAGTCAACCAAGTTCTTAGGCTATTTTACTAGTATTACTTCTATTCTATCGAGTGAGCACAAGAAATCGCCAGCTCAACTGCTTCAACTACAAAATAAAGTGATTGGAAATTGGTAATTTGGCCAATTTAGTGTAAAGTTCAAAATATTCCAATTTCAAAATAGGGTCCAGAATAAATAATACAGGCATTCCTGGCACTTAACTAACATTTCCTCTGTTCATTAGTTATGTTTTCAGGCTTTACAAATGAATTCCATTTTGATTTTTAATTTGCATAATGAATTTTTATTCAAACCAAAAAATAGAAGATTTACTGTCATGCAGTATTGTAATAATTGTATAAATAATATCAGTACATTTGTGAACATACATTAGACCCACCAACTGGCATGTATTAGACATGTGAGGTCACTTGTTACTCTTGAACGTTGACAAAAATTTAACATTTCTGCTACTTTGAGCTCAGTTTTAAGCCATTTTCAGTACTGAAACCACTCAAAATCATCTCTATTTCTGTAACATATCTTTCATTCTATCAAATGAGACCAAGAAATCGCAAATACAACTATAAAAAAACACGAAAAAACACTGCAAAGTTGCTGTTTTAATCGAAAATTACAGTCTCAGTTGTTTTTCTCTCATTATGTACTGTGTGCTGAAGGATTTGTTTTATGTGGTGCACACATACCACACAGATGTACTCTCTCATATCTAGGCCCAAATTTACCGCTCACAGGTTATCAGAGTGAGCTGAGCTCATGGCTTAGATCTACGAGTTGGACCCTCAACGTAAAGCCGTAGATCTACGGCATGGACCCTGAAAGGGTTAAAGTCATAAACATATGAGAATAGATACATTTGTGGTCAAAAGAAACTGGGCCACTACCTGCAGCAAGTGCTTGCTCAGGTTGTGATGGCTGAGTATGCCTGATGGCTGCAAGCAGCTACAGCTTTGTTGACCAGGCAGTCAGAAAGGAAGCCTGGCTTCATTCTAGCTTACAGAAGGTAGAAGAAACTCCATGTAGACAATTCAACCTTGGCTCTGCCTCTGGAAGACAAGATTAATGCTCTTTAAGTTAGCTTTAATTATACAGTACAGTACTGTAGTTTAAACTTGATATAGGAATAAATTTTTATTTTTAATATGCTGAAGACTTTTTTTGTTGGGGGGGGGGATAACCATAGTACATTTTTGTTTGGCACTTGTTTTTCTTTGATTTTTGGGATCAGTTGTATTAATGCTTGGTTGTAAAATCACAAATAATCTCTTGAACTTGCAAATAAACAGTTTTCTTATAACAACAAATAAGGCGAGTTCCCTGAACTGCAATTTTTCTAAACTAGAAGACCCTGATACTCCTTTTGTCAAGTTAAAAGAAAAATCCCTCTACAAATCACACCAAACAGTGCAGTACTAACTTTTCACTGCATTAATATAGAAATTTCTGTTTTCCAGCAAACAAAATTGTTAAAGTAGAGCCTAGCGGAAGCAACGAGAGTTTAGAGAGCAAGGTGGAGCACGTGTGGCGAGCACTGGCTTTCTATAAGGATGTGGTGGATAAGAGCATCACTGACATGCTACCAGGCTCAGCAACAGTGGTGCTGGAGATGGTGGTGGCACTTAATTTGGCATTAAAGCCTGCCTTCTCAAACCAAAACAGGTAAGTTGCTTTTGATACTGAAGCATACCAGTACATGCAATGAACATGAATTGCCTTAGCACTGTTTGTTATGTTTTAATTATTGTATTTTGATATTATTATATATCACAGTCATTCCATACTTCACTATGCTGCGTAGTGCATCCATCTTTTAAAGAAGAGCATCGTACTGTATTTGTATGGCTTAATTTTTTTAATAAAGATTTTATGTTTTGAATAGTATTCATAATTAGGTAAATTCTCTAATGGTCCGATGCTTCTTTTAGCTCTTGACAAAAGTTTTTGGTTTTTAGTTCTGCAGTAGCATCAGTCCTTGCAAGTGTCCATCAGAGTGTAGCAGAATTGGTGCGGTGGAGTGACCAGTTACTGTTGCACGATGATGATACGCACAACACACAGACTGCCCACCAAGTTGTACAAGCAGTCAGGGAAGCCATCCAGGTCTGTCCATTGCATAAATCTTCTTTAGTTAAAATATTAAAATTATTATTTAGAATCTGTAGCCTCTGGGAAGACACTAAAAAATTACTCTTGTAAATTTAATTTCTTGACTACAGGATACTGTATATGAATACATGTTAATTTAGTACAAGAACAGAGTGGCATATATGTACAGTGTTTATGTTCATGCAACAGTACATTATGATGTCACATAAATTCAAACACATTAAAGTTACATCATGGAAATCTCCTCAAGCTCTTTGGAGACCTCTCTCTTGTCTACCTGTTCATGCTTCTGGGAATTATTGCCCTCAGTGTTCAGTCTCACTCTAGAGCATTTTATTGATGGCTTGATCAACCAGGTTGTTGGTACTTGTAGTACACAGTTTGACACATGCACCATAGCCAAACTGGTCAAAAATGGTTTGGAAGAACACAAAGTTTGCTCTTGAAGACATTTAGGGGTTTGTTGGCAATTCCCTTTACATGAGGAAACTTTTAGAAATTTTCTTATTATGAAAGGAATTAAACTACAATGTTCACTAAATTTTTAATTGCGTGTTCTGTCCTCCTGCATATACAATGACCTGTGAGTCTTCTGCCTTCTCATTAAGCCCTAAGCCAGTTAAACAGAAAAACCAGGGCCAGCATCCAAGTAGAAATCTGCACAAACATACTTTCTTCTTTGTCTTCTTTCAACAAACCAGTCGTATCCCACCAAGGCAGGGTAACCTAAAAAGAAAAGCGAAAGTTTCTCTTTTTAAATTTAGTAATTCATACAGGAGAAGGGGTTACTAGCCCCTTGTTCCTGGCATTTTAGTCACCTCTTATGACACTCGTGGCTAACAGAGAAAGAATTCTGTTCCACTTTCCCATGGAGTAAAGTGATGAGGGTATCAAACAAGTTAGGTAAAGAAAAATTGGATAGCACATTGGAGGGAGGGAGGGAGTATGGAAGAAGTGAATGGATTCAGATATTTGGGAGTAGATTTGTCAGCAGATGTATTTATGAAGGACAAGGTTACCTACAGAATTATTGAAGGAAAAAAAGGTGAGTGGTGCATTGAGGTATCTGTGGAGCCAAAATCTTTATCCATGGAGGCAAAGAAAGAAATATATGAGAGTATAGTGGCACCAACACTCTTATATGGGTGTGAAGTATGGGTTGTGAATGCTGCAGCGAGGAGGAGGCTGGAGGCAGTGGAGATGTCGTATCTTAAGGGCAAGTGTAAATATTATGCAGAGAATTCGTAGTGGAAATTAGGAGGAGGTGTGGAGTTACTAAAATTATTATTCAGAAGGCTGAAGAGGGGTTGTTGAGGTGGTTTAGTTATTTAAAGAGGATGGAGCAAAATAGAATGACTTGGAGGGTGTATAAATTTGTAGTGTAGGGAAGGGGTAAGAGAGGTTTTGTGTGCAACAGGCTTGGACATGGAATAAGCATGTTTGAGCATGTTAGATAGGAGTGAATGGAAACGAATGGTTTTGGGGACCTGACAAGCTGTTGGAGTGTGAGCAGGGTAATATTTTGTGAAAGGATTCAGGGAAATCAGTTAACCAGACTTGGGTCCTGGAGGTGGGAAGTACAATGCCTGCACTTAACCCTTTGTCTGTCAAGACCCCAAATCCTGAAGTCTCTCTCTGTGTTGCAAAATATTCGAAAAAAAGAAAAAACTTTTTTCTTATGAAATGATAGAGAATCTTTTCCCGATGGTAATGACACCAAAAGTATGAAATTTGATGGAAAACTTACGGAATTACACTCTCGCGAAGTTAGCGATCTCGGCAATACATACGCATCTGCGACTTCGCCCACTTTGAGCCCTATTTTCAGTCAATTCCATTGTTCCAGTCGACCAAACTCATAGCTATTTCTTTACATCTCCATTTGTTCTGTCGATTGAGTACAAAAAAACACCCATTTACCAATTTCAGCTACCCAATAAAGTGGTCAGAAATTTGTAATTTGGCCAATTTCACACAAATTAAAAAAGATGCCAATTTCAAAATAGGGTCCAGAATAAACAATGCAGACATTCCTGGCACTAAAATAACATTTTCTCAGTTCATTAGTCACGTCTTGAAGCCCCTCTTATTTTACTCTTGCTTTCTGTTTTGAATTTATTTTCACACAAAAAATAGAAGATTTACTGTTATGCAGACTACTGCATTACTGGCAAGAACGAGTGAAGTATGGTGGATGTATTTCCTCTTTTTTCTTGGATCACCCTACCTCACAGAGATGATTGGTGTTAAGAAAATATTTATACTGAATGATAGTAACATGGAAGGGAGATAAAACAGCAGATTTTCATAGTAGCATGAAATGCAAGATTCACATCAATGATATTCCAGAATCCATAGGGAGAGCATACTGTGTACATGTACTCAAACGGTACAGATGGTGCAATTTCACATTACACGTCCTATGTTCTTACTGGAACATTAAGGACTTCTAAAACCTGGCCCTGCATCCCAGGAGAGACACATGACAATAGCTGGAATGCTGCCCAGAACCTGTTCCTTACTGGCATTTACTCAGTTTGGTGTAGTTGTATACCTTGTCTAGCACATTTCTCATCTTATATATATTTTTTTTTATTGGTTAATTAGATTAAATACTAGTTTGAATGATTAAATTGATTAGTTTGATTTATTAAACTGATTAGATTGATTAAACTGATTAGATTGGTAGATTAGAATACTAGACTGATTGACATAGGTGTTTCCATACATTAGAAGATGGAACAAAGTTTCCACTTAATCTCTTCCTTATTGTCTAACTTTGTGAGTTGTCTCTATAACTAATTTTGATAAAGCAAGTTGTATTGCAAGTTATTAGATGAATACTTCACCTAATAACTTGCAATACAACATTTCTCTTTTTTGTTCTTTTACAGTCATTGGTTGACCTTGCTGCCGATAAAGAAAATTTGCACATATCAGAATCTAATAATACTCCGTCCTCACTCGATAACAACAATTCGTTAGAAAAATCTCCAGCATATTACAGGTACTGTTACTTTCTTTTATACAGTGGACCCCCGCTTAACGATCACCTCCCAATGTGACCAATTATGTAAGTGTATTTATGTAAGTGCATTTGTACGTGTATGTTTGGGGGTCTGAAATGGACTAATCTACTTCACAATATTCCTTATGGGAACAAATTCGGTCAGTACTGGCACCTGAACATACTTCTGGAATGAAAAAATATCGTTAACCGGGGGTCCACTGTATTACTATTAGAAGTAAGGAATTATTCTGGTAATGAAGTAGCCATTCTTTGTAGTGATATGTAGTGATCTTTTATGATACAGTAGTTTGTGGGGCTATTCTGGATTTCTGACTATTGTAGTATTTAAGAGCATATGTGTAATGTACATATAGAGTTTATCACTAAAATATAATGCAGTTCTGTATTCCATTTAAAACAGCAGATCCTCTCTAGTAACAGTAATACATGACTCATGAAATCATAATGACACTGTTGCAAACAAACCATGGGGATGGGGATTGAATTTGTGGTAAGTTTTACGACTCAGTTGCCACAAGTTCAGTTCCCACCCATACCATGGTTTGTTTAACGTTAATACATTCCTGAAAATTGTGTGTAAGTCATTTGTTTTTTACTTTAAAATACAGTCCTGTCCTCTAGACACTAATGTTATAAATGAAGGTAAATTTCTGAGCCATATTATTCTCTATGTTATTAATTTATTTTTTATTTATGTTTACCCAGTATTTTACATTCTGTTCTGTTCACCTTTCACTTACAAATACTCTTAGTATTAAAAATTATTTAATTAATATATACTTATTATTTAACTCTTTGAGGGTCCAGAGGTCAAATCTCAGAGCGACAGTTAGGGTCCAAGAATTTAAAAAAAATAAATAAATATGATGTAGCTTTAACACAATTGTAATTAAAGCTGCAGTTCTTTACCAATATTTGTCAAATTAACATGGGCTTACCACACATGCACAAATTAATCTGCAAAAAATTAATATATTTGGTAAAAAAAACAGTTAAGAAAATGTATTGATTGAAAATAATTTGTTCGAATACATATTTGCAATTATCACAACTGCGATCATGAATCATTAATTGGTTCCAGTGTCGTAAGTGTGGAACATTGCAATTCAGAGACCTACTATATTATGATATAGTATTACTGTAGTAATGTAATGAATTGAAACTTGTTAGTATGTTATATACTCTATCAGTAATCATTCTTGAAACAAATATGGTACCTCTGTTAAGCAGAGAAATAAGACAGTGCACATTATGGTAATTTTTTTTTTAAGAAGGTCCTGATGGATGAAATGTCTTTATGAATAAAATGCCATAGCCCTCATTGTGTCTCATTTATATACTGTTAATATACTCTTGCCACTGTGTTAACACTTTTAATAAGTATACTGTACTTGTGTTAAGTATCGAATATACAATAAATATTAGAATTCAATATATCATTGTATAGTCTTTCAAAAACAGTTCTGACATCAAATTTTCCACTGCTGCACCTCCTCGTATAGTATTTTTTCTTTTTTTCAACAAACCGGCCATATCCCACCAAGGGAGGGTAACCTTAAAATAAAAACGAAAGTACAGTGGACCCCCGGTTAACGATATTTTTTCATTCCAGAAGTATGTTCAGGTGCCAGTACTGACTGAATTTGTTCCCATAAGGAATATTGTGAAGTAGATTAGTCCATTTCAGACCCCCAAACATACATGTACAAACGCACTTACATAAATACACTTACATAATTGGTCGCATTGGGAGGTGATCGTTATGCGGGGGTCCACTGTATTTTCTTTTTAAATTTAGTAATTTATACAGGTGAAGTTACTATATGTGTTATATAAATTAAAAAACAAAGAGTAACATTTTTATTGTAAATAAAATACAATTGTTGTATGAGTTTTGATCATGAATGAAATTATGAAAACCTGTACATTACATTATTGCAGAGTTTTAAATAATAATGGAAGATTCGGTATAAATAGTTGCGATATTCAGAGACTAAGTTCATTCATTTGAATAATCATGCACAGTACTGTACTGTACTAGTGTAGATACTGTATGGTAGAGTATACTATATTATTTATTATTTCTATGTTACATGTTTCTTTTCAGCAATAGACACTCGGATATTTCGAATCATCGAAACTCTCTACCTGAAATTAAGGCAGACTCACCCATCGAAAAAAATGGAAGCTTTCTCCTTCCTTGCGAAACCTCATCGAAGCTCAGTCACTCTCGAAGTTCTGATTCTATACTTACTGGTCCAGAGGTGGAGTCTCCACCACCTAAACCTCCCTTGCCATTTGGGTAAGAAACTATTTGAATTCTGTTCATTATGGATATTTGTTAGATTTCAGCCTAATTATTGGCATATATCATGTGGATATTTGAGCAGTCTCCATGGGAAAGTGGAAGTAAGAGGCGATTCAAATGCCGGGAGCAAGGGGCTAGTAACCCCTTCTGTGTAAATTACTAAATGTAAAAAGAAAAAAACTTTATCAAAGCGTTTCTTCTTTTTTGTGTCACCCTGCCTTGATGGGAGACGTCCTGTGTGTTCAAAAAAAAAGAATTGAGTAATGTCAGCCTAGCTAGCAGTATATGTTGAGTAGATATTTGAGAGATGTTAACCCAACTATCCACACTGTTCCTGTTTCTAAGATGTTAACCTATCTAGCCATACATATTATATAAAGAAATAGATAAACAGTTAGTCTTTAGTGGCAAGCTCCAATTCTAGAACATCAGAATAAAATAATAATAAAATAAAATCCTTTTGCATGATTAAAAATAAGGGCTGCAAAGGTGGACATGCTGTATTTTAATTTTCAGGAATGTAGCCTCGAGGGCTTGCTGTATTTTATTGAGGACATCCAAATTAAATGTTCGTCATTGCAAAGCTTTGGATTGTAATTATTTTCCCTTAGTTTTCAGCCTTTCAGAAAGCTACAAACTGATTAAGTTCCTGCACATTTTCTTGTATGGTTCCATGCATACACACCATGCTACAACAGGGAAATCATATTAATAAACTGTAAATATAAGCATTATCATTTTTGTATGTTCTATCAGTTATAGAGATTACATCAGAGACTGTCTGCACAGTGTCATTCTACGTTTATTAGTATAAGTCTTAAATATTTAAAATATTTAGGTAATTCTCCAATATTTAAAAGGTTTGTTTTATTTCAGGCGAAGTGAGGTGGCACCTCCACTACCTCCTAAAAAGAAAACTCCAAAGGGAATCTCTCAAGAAAATTATGCTTTAAACCCAATATATCTAACTTCCCCTGTTGGGCAAAGTTCACCCTTAAATCATAGCCCTAGAGAAAGTTCTTCAGATTGGCCTAACAATAGTATAGGTTCATCATCACTGTCGGCATCTTTGGAACGAGGCTCCGGTACATCTCATTCCTCGGACCAAGTTTCTCCAGCATCGAGTCTGGACTCTATGAACCAACCACATGATGACCATCCAACTTCCCGTACAAGTCTCAACTCTTGTAGTTCTCTACATGATCACTTCAACCTTGACTTTGAGAGTGCTCTACACAAAAACTTTAGGATTATAGGAGATAACTCTGTGTCATTTAGTCCACATATTGATTTTGGCACAGATTCTTTGTCATCAATCCCTAGCATATCTTTGGGCACTGGCTGCAGCAGGTAAATGTCCCCTGTTTGTAGGTTGGAAAAATCACTGATTATGTTTAATGTAAATATTTCTAGTTTAATGTAAATATTTCTAGTTTTTCTTTTTCGGGCCACCCTGCCTTGGTGGGAATCGGCCAGTGTGATAATAAAAAATAATAATAAAATAATTTCTAGCACTTAGAATTTATACAGCATTAACACTGAAATACATAAATAGTCTCTAGGTACTCGTAAAACATTTCCAAAATAGAATTTTGCTTTCTCTGTTTTGTGCATTTTCCTTTAAGAACATTCGAATTAAGGCCGTATATATATAAATTGTTTTAACCATTACTGAAGAGTTTTTAAAACTTAAATAAGGAAAATTATTATATACAGCAAGGCCCCGCTTCACGGCGTTCCGCTAATACAGCGATGTCAAATTATGACCAAAATTTGCTATACGGCAAGCGGTCTTTCAAATACGGCGCCCCCCACCCGGTTTGTTTACATTTTCCGTGACCTCATCTATTATGTCAGGAAACTTTCCAAAATTTCAAGTGTTTTAAAGTTACTGCATATTTTATGTTTTTTTTTTTTTTTTTCAACATGTCGGCTGTCTCCCACCGAGGCAGGGTGACCCAAAAAAGAAAGAAAATCCCCAAAAAGAAAATACTTTCATCATCATTCAACACTTTCACCACACTCACACATTATCACTGTTTTTGCAGAGGTGCTCAGAATACAACAGTTTAGAAGCATACACATATAAAGATACACAACATATCCCTCCAAACTGCCAATATTTTATATGTACTCTGATAATTATACTTATGTGTACCTGTACCTAAATATACTTACACACTGTGCTGGTGTGCAGGTACACATTAAAATCGCTAAGTCTCTCTCTACTCATGATGCCAATACTACGTAATAATAATCACTCTTGGGCACACTAAATGTCTTATTTTACATCAATATAGGCATTTTCATTAATCCATCCATGATATTTTCCTCAAAATTATATATGAAACCCATTACATAGCATATAAACATGATACATACACTCACAGAATAAAAATTGATGTAAATATGAGATTTGTTTACAAAGCAGCTGTGTAGGTAGTGTCGGAAGAATTACGTTTTCTCTGGTCAAACACTGGGGGGTAACTGTAGAAAAATATTCTTTTCGTATGCCTTTACTCTATGTATAGCAATTCACGACCCTTGTGGGTTTAGTGCTTTTTATAATAATAATAATTATTATTATTATTATTAATAATATTATTATTATTATTATTATTATTATTATTATTATTATTAAGGAGCACAAAAATAGTGTTAGGCTTGCCGACACTAACAATGCTCTTTTCTGTCACGTCAGAGATCATAGCCATCCTATTGACTGGTCTTCTGCTAAAACTGTCTTCCCTACTTCCAACTCGAACAGTCGCCGTCTAGTTGAATCCTCTCTAATACACAACTTTCCTTGTATGAACCTTAGCCCTGGCTTCATCTCTGTAGATGCCTTCCTCTCCCACTACATTGTAAAATGCTCCAAACTTCAGAACACCCGTAACTTAACCTGACTCCTCATTTTTTTTTTTTCTTTTTCTTCTTCTCCCTCTTCCTCTTTCCTTTTCTCCTCTGGGTTGTCTTTCTCTCTTCTGTCTCGTGTTTCTCTTCCTTCTTCATTTATTTCCCACTTCCCCTTTCATGCACCTCTGTGCGCTTGCTGTCCCTCAGTGGGCACCTAGCTCTCTTGCAGTGCTCCCCTTCATTTGTATTTGACTGGCTCGTCCTCCTTATTTCCCACTTCTACCACTACTACTACTACAACTACTGATGAAATTAAGACATATGTGCGGCGTCTGGTTGTCTTTGTTGTGGACGTTTCGCCATCCAGTGGCTGGCTGAATGGCGAAACGTCTACGATAGGGATGCCCGGGTGTTGCACATGTGTCTTAATTTCAACTTGTCGGTATTATATACCTTTCTTGTACTACTACTACTACCTCCACCTCTTCCTGCCTATATATAGCCGTCCTGCTCCACTTCTGGTTAGTGTGACTTTGTCAATGGTCCAAGTCGGACCGAAATGTCGTCGTAAGCTTCTCTCTTTTATGTGCGGGTTATTTGTGTATCGTTCCAGTCACGGTATTGTGCCTTTTTTTGTTATTTACACATATTTTAAGGTAAATAATGAGTGTATAGGTGTATGCACCTGGAGAAGAGAGGAATGTAGAGGAGAGAGAGAGATTTTGGGAGATATTAAGTGAATGCATAGGAGCCTTTGAACCAAGTGAGAGAGTAATTGTGGTAGGGGATCTGAATGCTAAGTAGGAGAAACTTTTAGAGGGTGTGGTAGGTAAGTTTGGGGTGCCAGGTGTAAATGATAATGGGAGCCCTTTGATTGAACTTTGTATAGAAAGGGGTTTAGTTATAGGTAATACATATTTTAAGAAAAAGAGGATAAATAAGTATACAAGATATGATGTAGGGTGAAATGACAGTGGTTTGTTGGATTATGTATTGGTAGATAAAAGACTGTTGAGTAGACTTCAGGATGTACATGTTTATAGAGGGGCCACAGATATATCAGATCACTTTCTAGTTGTAGCTACACTGAGAGTAAAAGGTAGATGGGATACAAGGAGAATAGAAGCATCAGGGAAGAGAGAGGTGAAGGTTTATAAGCTAAAAGAGGAGGCAGTTAGGGTAAGATATAAACAGCTATTGGAGGATAGATGGGCTAATGAGAGTATAGGAAATGGGGTCGAAGAGGTATGGGGTAGGTTTAAAAATGTAGTGTTAGAGTGTTCAGCAGAAGTTTGTGGTTACAGGAAAGTGGGTGTGGGAGGGAAGAGGAGCGATTGGTGGAATGATGATGTAAAGAGAGCAGTAAGGGAGAAAAAGTTAACATATGAGAAGTTTTTACAAAGTAGAAGTGATGCAAGGAGGGAAGAGTATATGGAGAAAAAGAGAGAGGTTAAGAGAGTGGTGAAGCAATGTAAAAAGAGAGCAAATGAGAGAGTGGGTGAGATGTTATCAGCAAATTTTGTTGAAAATAAGAAAAAGTTTTGGAGTGAGATTAACAAGTTAAGGAAGCCTAGAGAACAAATGGATTTGTCAGTTAAAAATAGGAGAGGAGAGTTATTAAATGGAGAGTTAGAGGTATTGGGAAGATGGAGGGAATAATTGTTAAATGTTGATGAAGATAGGGAAGCTGTGATTTCGTGTATAGGGCAAGGAGGAATAACATCTTGTAGGAGTGAGGAAGAGCCAGTTGTGAGTGTGGGGGAAGTTCATGAGGCAGTAGGTAAAATGAAAGGGGGTAAGGCAGCCGGGATTGATGGGATAAAGATAGAAATGTTAAAAGCAGGTGGGGATATAGTTTTGGAGTGGTTGGTGCAATTATTTAATAAATGTATGGAAGAGGGTAAGGTACCTAGGGATTGGCAGAGAGCATGCATAGTTCCTTTGTACAAAGGCAAAGGGGACAAAAGAGAGTGCAAAAATTATAGGGGGATAAGTCTGTTGAGTATACCTGGTAAAGTGTATGGTAGAGTTGTTATTGAAAGAATTAAGAGTAAGACGGAGAATAGGATAGCAGATGAACAAGGAGGCTTTCGGAAAGGTAGGGGATGTGTGGACCAGATGTTTACAGTGAAACATATAAGTGAACAGTATTTAGATAATGCTAAAGAGGTCTTTGTGGCATTTATGATTTGCAAAAGGCGTATGACAGGGTGGATAGGGGGGCAATGTGGCAGTTGTTGCAGGTGTATGGTGTAGGAGGTAGGTTACTGAAAGCAGTGAAGAGTTTTTACGAGGATAGTGAGGCTCAAGTTAGAGTATGTAGGAAAGAGGGAAATTATTTCCCAGTAAAAGTAGGCCTTAGACAAGGATGTGTGATGTCACCGTGGTTGTTTAATATATTTATAGATGGGGTTGTAAGAGAAGTAAATGCGAGGGTCTTGGCAAGAGGCGTGGAGTTAAAAGATAAAGAATCACACATAAAGTGGGAGTTGTCACAGTTGCTCTTTGCTGATGACACTGTGCTCTTGGGAGATTCTGAAGAGAAGTTGCAGAGATTGGTGGATGAATTTGGTAGGGTGTGTAAAAGAAGAAAATTAGAAGTGAATACAGGAAAGAGTAAGGTTATGAGGATAACAAAAAGATTAGGTGATGAAAGATTGAATATCAGATTGGAGGGAGAGATTATGGAGGAGGTGAAAGTATTCAGATATTTGGGAGTGGACGTGTCAGCGGATGGGTCTATGAAAGATGAGGTGAATCATAGAATCGATGAGGGGAAAAGGGTGAGTGGTGCACTTAGGAGTCTGTGGAGACAAAGAACGTTGTCCTTGGAGGCAAAGAGGGGAATGTATGAGAGTATAGTTTTACCAACGCTCTTATATGGGTGTGAAGCATGGGTGATGAATGTTGCAGCGAGGAGATGGCTGCAGGCAGTGGAGATGTCATGTCTGAGGGCAATGTGTGGTGTGAATATAATGCAGAGAATTCGTAGTTTGGAAGTTAGGAGGAGGTACGGGATTACCAAAACTGTTGTCCAGAGGGCTGAGGAAGGGTTGTTGAGGTGGTTCGGACATGGAGAATGGAGAAAAACAGTGACTTCAAGAGTGTATCAGTCTGTAGTGGAAGGAAGGCGGGGTAGGGGTCGGCCTAGGAAAGGTTGGAGGGAGGGGGTAAAGGAGGTTTTGTGTGTGAGGGGCTTTGACTTCCAGCAGGCATGCGTGAGCGTGTTTGATAGGAGTAAATGGAGACAAATGGTTTTTAATACTTGACGTGCTGTTGGAGTGTAAGCAAAGTAACAATAATGAAAGGGTTCAGGGAAACCGGCAGGCCGGACTTGAGTCCTGGAGATGGGAAGTACAGTGCCTGCACTCTGAAGGAGGGGTGTTAATGTTGCAGTTTAAAAACTGTAGTGTAAAAAAGCACCCTTCTGGCAAGACAGTGATGGAGTGAATGATGGTGAAAGTTTTTCTTTTTCGGGACACCCTGCCTTGGTGGGAATCGTCAAGTGAGTGATCATGTCGGAGGATCTCATCTTCAAGGACCATAACATTGTATTAATCGCATCTGCTAGAAAAATGACAGGATGGATAATGAGAACCTTCAAAACTAGGGAGGCCAACCCCATGATGACACTCTTCAGGTCACTTGTTCTATCTAGGCTGGAATATTGCTGCACACTAACAGCACCTTTCAAGGCAGGTGAAATTGCGGACCTAGAAAATGTACAGAGAACCTTCACGGCGCGCATAACGGAGATAAAACACCTCAATTACTGGGAGCGCTTGAGGTTCCTAAAACTGTATTCCCTGGAATGCAGGCGGGAGAGATACATGATTATATACATCTGGAAAATCCTAGAGGGACTAGTACCGAACTTGCACACGAAAATCACTCACTACGAAAGCAAAAGACTTGGCAGACGATGCAACATCCCCCCAATGAAAAGCAGGGGTGTCACTAGCACGTTAAGAGACCATACAATAAGTGTCAGGGGCCCGAGACTGCTCAACTGCCTCCCAGCATACATAAGGGGGATTACCAACAGACCCCTGGTAGTTTTCAAGCTGGCACTGGACAAGCACCTAAAGTCGGTTCCTGACCAGCCGGGCTGTGGCTCGTACGTTGGTTTGCGTGCAGCCAGCAGCAACAGCCTGGTTGATCAGGCTCTGATCCACCAGGAGGCCTGGTCACAGACCGGGCCGCGGGGGCGTTGACCCCCGGAACTCTCTCCAGGTAAACTCCAGTGTGATAATAAAAAAAAAAAATAATGAGTGTACTGTATGTGCATTTTACCTCTGGGATGTTTTAAATATCGTATACATGTATTAAGTATGAGACGGGGAGCCAGTGCTACCTACACCTGGGCTACCTGCACCTGACTTCCTACAAATAAGTACTACTCTCCTTTCTCCCTACATTAAGATTACAAATACTTTAAGATAAGTAATGAATTTACTGTGACTGTATTTTACTTTGTGTGTTTTTAATGCCTAGTTCTATTACTAACTTAATATAATTTAGTGTAAACTTGTTGTCTGGCATTTATATGCATTTATAAATGGAAAAAAATGGAGTTCTACCTTCCGGCGATGTCTGTTTTCCGGCAACAGCCTGGAACCTAACCCGCCGTATAAGTGGGGCCCTACTGTACAGTGGACCCCCGGATTACGACATTAATACGTTCCAGAGAGCGTGTCTTATACCGAATCTGTCTTAATCCAAATTACTTTTCCCATAAGAAATAATGCAAATCCAATTAATCCATTCCAGACACCCAAAAGTATTAAACAAAATATTTTTTTTTTACATGAAATATACATTTCCTTACACAGAAAACAATGAGACATGCAGAATAAATAAATAATAAAATGACACTTACCTTTGTTGAAGACATGTTGATGAGTGATGAGACAGGAGGAGAGGAGAGGATGGAGGTGTACTAGTGTTTGGAAGGGTAATCCCCTTCCATAAAGACTTCAGGTACCAAGTCCTTATCTGGGGTTACTTCCCTTCTTTGTTTTTTAATGTCGCTAGGACCAGCTTCAGAGTACTGGACCCCTGTCACACAAAATATCTGTCCAGAGAGCTCTGTTTCTGGTATCTCTAAGATTTCCCTAAAATGGGACACAACATTGTCATTGTAGATGTTGCCAGGACAGCCTGCAACAGCTGTGTCAGGGTGATGTTCATCCATAAATATTTGCACATAAGAAAGCAGGAACACTGCAGCAGGCCTGTAGGCCCATACTAGGCAGGTCCTTCACAAACCATCCCACTAACAGAATCGTATTTGCCCAACCCAATTTTCAATGCTTCCCAAGAAATAAGCTGCCTGCACTTTAAAGAAGGGGTTTGGGATATTGGCAGTTTGGAGGGATATGTTGTGTATCTTTATATGTGTATGCTTCTAAACTGTTGTATTCTGAGCACCTCTGCAAAAACAGTGATAATGTGTGAGTGTGGTGAAAGTGTTGAATGATGATGAAAGTATTTTCTTTTTGGGGATTTTCTTTATTTTTTGGGTCACCCTGCCTCGGTGGGAGACGGCTGACTTGTTGAAAAAAAAAAAAAATTCTATTCACTCATAGGCAAGTCCCAATCAAATCAAATCGTGCGTGTGGGGAAGTACCCTGTCTGGTGTGTGAGGAAGTACTCTGGCTGGTTTGTAGGGAAGTACCCTGGCTGGTTTGTAGGGAAGTACCCTGGCTGGTGTGTAGGGAAGTGCCCTGGCTGGTTTGTGGGAAAGTACCCAGGCTGGTTTGTGGGGAAGTACCCTGGCTGGTGTGTGGGGAAGTACCCTGGCTGGTTTGTGGGGAAGTACCCTGGAAGTACCCTCTACCTCCACCACTTTTGTATCTTTCTACAAACTTATCTTGAATTCTATAGTGTTTCTCAACCTTTTTACCAAAGGGCTGGCACTAGAAGCTTTCTTTGGGCCCATGGTGGCTTATTTAACAGTTCTTCTTTCTTTCTTTTAATGTACCAGCTGTATCCCACCGAGGTGGGGTGGCCCAAAAGAAAAAACTAAAGTTTCTCCTTTTAAATTTAGTAAAATATACAGGAGAAAGGGGTTACTAGCCCCCTGCTCCCGGCATTTTAGTCTCCTCTTACAACACGCATGGCTTATGGAGGAAGAATTCTGTTCCACTTCCCCATGGAGGTAAGAGGAAATGAACAAGAACTAGAAAGAGAATAGAAGAAAACCCAGAGGGGTGTGTGTGTGTATATATGCTTGTACATGTATGTGTAGTGTGACCTAAATGCAAGTAGAAGTAGCAAGACATACCTGAAATCTTGCATGTTTATGAGACAGACAAAAGACACCAGCAATCCTACCATCATGCAAAACAATTACAGGCTTTCGTTGTACACTCACTTGGCAGGATGTTTACCAACCTACTACTAAAAACAGTGGAATAATATAAAATGTATCGCATGTACGCGTGGAATCGTCCTCATTGGCTTGTAAACAATGGCACACTGGCTGTACATGGAGTGTCCGGGCCACTCACGCTGCGCGGACGCATTTGGGACGAATGACTTTAACCGAGTTGTTTGTCGTTAGTCGAGCCAATATTTTGATGCAGAAACGTTACTTAATCCGATGATGCCATAATCTGGGGATCCACTGTATAATGCTACTTAGGTTATTGTGCTTTGAATGTGAAATAAAGTAATCCAGTAAATAGTGCGAAGATCTGAGTTGAAATGCAGTACTGTATGTGATAATGATTATAGAAAAATATGAGTTTTTATAATGTAAACAAAACTTTAAATTTTCTTGCAGTTTAAGTCAGTCTTACACACGTAAGAGCACCAGTGAGAGTGTCACGATGAAACAGTCTCGCACTGAGACATACTTCTCATCTTCATCTCAGGTGAGTGGCGTCACGGACTCTCTTGTGCAGTTTGCCATTAATTACCGTAGTTCTGTATGACAACTTTAATAATAAGAGCATGAGAGATATTACAGTATTTTGTTGAAAGATATGCACCTTGCAGCTTTAATTTTTGTGTACTGCACCTGCTTGCAATTGTTGTTGTTAATGTTATCAGCATATTTGTTTTGTTGTTTATAAGCTTCAGTCTTACACAGTGATATATTTGCTTGTAATGTACTTACTTGTACCATGTTTTATTCAGTGTGTCATTGTCTCACACACAAATTAAGGGCAAAGCATCTGCTTGGCAGTTGAGATATTATTGAGGGTTAACTTGAGGTAATCAAGGAACTGCTGGCTTTTAGGTGCTTTATTTGCAATTTTATTTTTTTTTTTTTTTTTTTTTTTTTTTTTTTTAACAAGTCGGTCGTCTCCCACCGAGGCAGGGCGACCCAAAAAAGAAAGAAAATCCCCAAAAAGAAAATACTTTCATCATCATTCAACACTTTCACCTCACTCACACATAATCATTGTTTTTGCAGAGGTGCTCAGAACACAACAGTTTAGAAGCATATACGTATAAAGATACATAACATATCCCTCCAAACCGCTAATATCCCGAACCCCTCCTTTAAAGTGCAGGCATTGTACTTCACATTTCCAGGACTCAAGTCCGGCTATATAAAATAACCGGTTTCCCTGAATCCCTTCACTAAATATTACCCTGCTCACACTCCAACAGATCGTCAGGTCCCAAATACCATTCGTCTCCTATCTAACACGCTCGTGCATGCCTGCTGGAAGTCCAAGCCCCTCGCTCACAAAACCTCCCTTACCCCTTCCTTCCAACCTTTTTGAGGATGACCCCTACCCCGCCTTCCTTTCCCTACAGATTTATATGCTCTCCATGTCATTCTACTTTAATCCATTCTCTCTAAATGACCAAACCACCTCAACAACCCCTCTTCAGCTTTCTGACTAATACTTTTATTAACTCCACACCTTCTCCTAATTTCCACACTCCGAATTTTCTGCATAATATTTACACCACACATTGCCCTTAGACAGGACATCTCCACTGCCTCCAACCGCCTCCTTGCTGCTGCATTCACAACCCAAGCTTCACACCCAGCGATCAGAAATTGGTAATTTGGCCAATTTCACATAGTTCAGAATATTCTAATTTCAAAATAGAGTCCAGAATAAACAATGCAGGTATTCCTGGCACTAAAATAACATTGCCTCTGTTTATTAGTTATGTTTCCAGGCTTTACAGATGAATTCCATTTTAATTTTTTATTTACTTGAAGAATTATTATTCACACCAAAAAATAGAAGATGTACTGTTGAGTAATGTTGTAATAATTCTATAAATAATATCAACGCATTTGTGAACATATATTAGACTCGTCAATTGACGTGCATTGGACGCATGACGTCATTTGTTTACTCGTGAACATCGGCAAAATTTGAATATTTTCACTACTTTGAGCTCAGTTTCACGCTATTTTCATTACTAAAACCAATCAAAATCATCTCTATTTCTGTAATATATCTTCCATTCTATCAAAGGAGAACAAGAAACTGTGAATACAACAGTAAAAACCATACGAAAATACACCGCAAACTCGGTGTTGTAATCCAAGAACATCATCGCATCTTTTTTTCTCATTATGCACTGCATGCTGCAGGATTTGTTTTCTATGGTGCACACTTACCACACAGATGCATTCTTTCATATCTAGGCCCAAATTTACTGCTCACAGCTTATCTGAGTGAGCTGAGCTCATGACGTAGAACTACGGCTTGAACCCTCAGAGGGTTAATATATTGTATGACTCTAGTAATCTTAGCTGTACTGGTAATTAGATTTTCATATAATTTTTCTTTTAAAGGAAACTTTGAGGAATTCACAACTACTCCACAGTTCAGAGAGGAAACTTTAAATGATATTTCTGTTCATTCTGGACCATTATTATTCTTCTCCTTTGTGGAATTGCTTGCTATTTCTGATTTTGATGATTGAGGACATTGCCAGAAAGGCCTTTTTTTATTTAGTAATGTGAGAAGACAGTTTTTTTATGTGCATACATAGTTTTAATCTTGTGGGGAAACCTTTGACCTTAATGTTACCTTGTGTCCCTGAGGAAATCTTTCTGGTATCTTTGATCATGTAACTTAGAGTGTCATTTTTTCACACATGCTGCTGATTATTCATTATCTTTATCAGTTTTTATATATTCTTCTTTCAATAACCCCATGGAGATAAGAGGAAATAAACAAGAACAAGAACTAGTAAGAAAATGGAAGAAAACCCAGAGGAGTGTATATTTTTTTTTTTTTTTTTTTTTTTTCAACAAGTCGGCCGTTTCCCACCGAGGCAGGGTGACCCAAAAAAAAGAAAGAAAATCCCCAAAAAGAAAAATACTTTCATCATCATTCAACACTTTCACCACACTCGCACATTATCACTGTTTTTGCAGAGGTGCTCAGAATACAACAGTCCAGAAGCATACACATATAAAGACACACAACATATCCCTCCAAACTGCCAATATCCCAAACCCCTCCTTTAAATTGCAGGCATTGTACTTCCCATTTCCAGGACTCAAGTCCGACTATATGAAAATAACCGGTTTCCCTGAATCCCTTCACTAAATATTACCCTGCTCACACTCCAACAGATCGTCAGGTCCCAAGTACCATTCGTCTCCATTCACTCCTATCTAACACGCTCATGCACGCTTGCTGGAAGTCCAAGCCCCTTGCCCACAAAACCTCCTTTACCCCCTCTCTCCAACCCTTTCGAGGACAACCCCTACCCCGCCTTCCTTCCCCTATAGATTTATATACTTTCCATGTCATTCTACTTTGATCCATTCTCTCTAAATGACCAAACCACCTCAACAACCCCTCTTCTGCCCTCTGACTAATACTTTTATTAACTCCACACCTTCTCCTAATTTCCACACTTCGAATTTTCTGCATAATATTTACACCACACATTGCCCTTAAACAGGACATCTCCACTGCCTCCAACCGTCTCCTCGCTGCTGCATTTATATATATATATATATATATATATATATATATATATATATATATATATATATATATATATATATATATATATATATATATACTTGTATGTGTAGTGTAACCTAAGTGTAAGTAGAAGTAGCAAAACATACCTGAAATCTTGCGTGTTTATGAGACAGAAAAAAGACACCAACAATCCTGCCATCATGTAAAACAATTACAGGCTCCTGTTTTACACTTGCTTGGCAGGACAGTAGTACCTCCCTGGGAAGTTGCTGTCTATCAGCCTACTACCTAGGAGTTTTTATATACATCAAAAAAAATTTTGAGGGCTTATTGAATTATTACTCTATAATATTAGTAGTTTATATAAAGTAAAAAAAAAAATCCAAACTATGGATGAATTGAAACTAAAAATAACTTTGTTGCATTTTTATATAGGAGAAATTTATGTACGTCTTGTACTTGATTAATAAAAAAAAATTCTAAAAACATAACATAGCATATGAGGTGTTAATATTGGGAATGATACATCTTATGAAGCTCACAGTTTGAACATCATTGTATTGTGCTTTATTGATAAATTAGACACATGTCCAATACTTGGGTATCTTTATTGTGGAAACGTATTGCCACACAGTGGCTTCATTAGTCCAATACCAAGTAGAATGGTGAAGATCAGAAGGGGTTTGAGGTAATTAGTCTCTCTGCCTGGAGTCAATGTAATAAGTCCATCAGTCAAAATTGATGGACTGAAAACAACAACTCCAGGCTGAGGGACTGATTACCTCAAACCCCCTTCTGATCTTCACCATTCTACTTGGTATTGGACTGATGCAGCCACTTTGTGGCAAAATGTTTCCACAATAAAGATACCCAAGTATTGGGCATGTGTCTAATTTATCAACTTGTTGGTTCTCTGAACCATTTATCTACTGTGCTTGTATTGTTCATGTTAAGTATGCACATATCTAATACAGGTCTCCCTCAACATTCACTTTTTCAACTTTCGCGGGCTTCACACATTCGTGAATTACCAACCGCCAAATTCCCAGCCGCCAAATCATATTTAAGTTTCCCGCCACCTGCAAGTCCCTACTACCCTCCCTTCGACCCCCGCAACTGGCAGCCAGCCCTCCCACCAGTGTGGTGAGTGTTTTGTTTGTTCATTATTTGCTATTAAACTACAGTATAAATAATGTAAACCCATTCATGATTGCATATTGGAATGGCTATTCGGACAGGTATTGGGCGGTGTCATCATGTGTTGACTCTTGAACACAGCAAAGAATCAAACATTTCTGCTACTGCTAATAATAACAATAGTAGTAATAATAATAATAATAATTATAATAATAAATACTATAGAATTGAAGATGGAAATTGTATAAAAATACGGGGGAGTGGTTGACACATCGTCAGTGTGGCTTTGTTTATGCTGGAGTGAGCATTAGTCTCCGTGCTCTTCCAAATATTTCACAATAATTCATTGTGTTTGGTGCTTGTAGATTGAGTGGGACTGGAGTGGTAGAGGCAGTGGTTGGGGAAGCGGTTGAGGCAGTGGGTGAGGCAGTGAGTGAGGCAGCAGTTGAGGCAGTGGGTGAGGCAGTGGGTGAGGCAGTGGGTGAGGTAGTGGGTGAAGCAGTGGGTGAAGCAGTGGGTGAGGCAGTGGTTGAGGAAGCAGTTGAGGCAGTGGTTAAGGCAGTGGGTGAGGCAGTAGGTGAGGTAGTGGGTGGGGTAGTGGGTGAAGCAGTGGGTGAAGCAGTGGGTGAGGCAGTGGGTGAGGCAGTGGTTGAGGAAGCAGTTGAGGCAGTGGTTAAGGCAGTGGGTGAGGCAGTGGGTGAGGCAGTGGTTGAGGCAGCAGTTGAGGCAGTGGGTGAGGCA
This sequence comes from Cherax quadricarinatus, assembly GCF_038502225.1. Classification (NCBI taxonomy): domain Eukaryota; kingdom Metazoa; phylum Arthropoda; class Malacostraca; order Decapoda; family Parastacidae; genus Cherax; species Cherax quadricarinatus. The sequence continues at coordinate 13,942,009 of NC_091330.1, forward strand.
GTGGTTCAATGCAGTGGTATTTAATAACATGCATGTTATTAATAATAATAATAATAATAATACATGTTATTAGTAATATGTATTATTATTATTTATAACATGTTATTGGTTTAGAAAGACACGTAAGCAAACACTGTAACATATTTATTAGAAAACGTTTCGGTCCTGGGACCTTGATCACTTCTAACATACAGAGGTAGAAAGACATTATATATATAGGCGGAGAGTGAGATGTGACGCACGTGACCTGAGGAATGTATTAACATAAGAATGGAGGAACACTGTAGAAGGCCTACTGGCCCATGCGAGGCAGGTCCTTATCAAAACAACCTCTACCTATGACGCTGCAATCAACATTCTGAGACAGAGGCTCACTGAAAACCACGACCTCCCTTTACCTCTTCTAGATTTCATCAATCTAGTGGAACTTTGTGTTAATTTCAACTTCTTCACATATCAGGACAACTGTTACAAACAATGCTTTGGGATGGCAATGGGCAGCCCGCTCAGTGCTGTGCTTGCCAACCTCTTCATGGAAAACCTGGAGACAGAGAAATTCAGCACCCTCATTCCCAACACCGTTACCTGGCTAAGATACGTTGATGATATATTGGTTTTCTATCCGAGACGTCTCAATATCCAGGCCCTTCTCAACAAGATCAATGCAGTTGAACCATCAATAAAGTTTACACTTGAACTCGAAAATGATGGCAAACTTCCTTTCCTCGACGTTCTACTGTGCAGATCTCCCGACAGTGACAAACTTCTCTTCAAAGTGTATAGAAAACCTACCAACAAGGATGATCTTATACATTTTTATTCACACCAAGACACCCGCACTAAGAGAGGAGTCCTCATTGGCTTCTTCTTGAGAGCTCTTCGCATCTCCAGCCCTTGTTTTCTAGAAGAAGAATGCACTTACATAACACAAGCCTTTACATGTCTTCAGTTCCCATCTTTCTTCATCCGAGATTGCAGACTCAAGGCACAAGCTATCCTCAACAAACCGCCCATGGAACAGCCCCCTAAACAGTTCATAGTACTCCCATGTGGCGATGTTGCCACGAATACTTGCCGGGCACTTGCTATGAGTAACATCAACGTTTCCACCATAAACACATCATCTATCAAAGACCTCACTACGAAACGCAGCCCCACACCTCTAACTTCTACAGCAGGCATCTACACTATCCCCTGTGGGTTCTGTTTCAAGAAATATGTAGGCGAGACAGGCAGAGATCTTGCAGTCCGCCTGAATGAACATCGAAATGCCTCTAACAGAGACGATGTAAGGTACGCCTGTGTCCTCCACAGAGACTCCACGGGGCATTTGATGAACTGGAATGAGGCACAACTCGTTCTCACTGAACCATACCTCAGACGCCGACGGTGCCTAGAAGCCTCACTAATCGCCGTCACCGACACTATAGAACGCAACACTGGAAACTACAAAATTTCAAAAACATTGGCATACATGATACTTAAGCAGCACCAACCCAACAACACAGGAGTCACATGATTTCATCGTCTACCCGTCCTCATCATAGGTAGAGGTTGTTTTGATAAGGACCTGCCTCGCATGGGCCAGTAGGCCTTCTACAGTGTTCCTCCATTCTTATGTTCTTATGACATTCCTCAGGTCACGTGCGTCACATCTCACTCTCCGCCTATGTATATAATGTCTTTCTACCTCTGTATGTTAGAAGTGATCAAGGTCCCAGGACCGAAACGTTTTCTAATAAATATGTTATAGTGTTTGCTTACGTGTCTTTCTAAACCAACTTGTCGGTATTTATTACCAAGGTTTATACCATAACATGTTATTAAATACCACTGCCTCAACTGCTGCCTCTACCAATGCCTTAACCGCTGCCTCTACCAGTGCCTCAACTGCTGCCTCACCCACTACCTCAACCACTGCCTCAACCACTACCTCAACCACTGCCTCACCTACTGCCTCAACCACTGCCTCAACCACTGCCTCTACCATTGCCTCAACTGCTGCCTCAACCACTGCCTCACCCACTGCCTCACCCACTGCCTCACCCACTGCCTCTACCATTGCCTCTACCATTGCCTTACCCACTGCCTCACCCACTGCCTCAACCACTGCCTCACCCACTGCCTCAACTGCTTCCTCAACCACTGCCTCACCCACTGCCTCACCCACTACCTCACCCACTGCCTCACCCACTGCCTCAACTGCTGCCTCACCCACTGCCTCAACTGCTTCCCCAACCACTGCCTCTACCACTCCAGTCGCACTCAATCTACAAGCACCAAACACAATGAATTATTGTGAAATGTTTGGAAGAGCACGGAGACTAATGCTCACTCCAGCATAAACAAAGCCACACTGACGATGTGTCAACCACTCCGTATTTTTGTACAATTTCCTTCTTCAATTCTATCGTATTTATTATTATTATAATTTATTATTATTACTATTATTATTAGTAGTAGTAGTAGTAGTAGTAATAGTAGTAGTAGTAGTAATAGTAGTAGTAATAGTAGTAGTAGTAATAGTAGTAGTAGTAGTAATAGTAGTAGTAATAGTAGTAGTAGTAATAGTAGTAGTAATAGTAGTAGTAGTAATAGTAGTAGTAGTAATAGTAGTAGTAGTAATAGTAGTAGTAGTAATAGTAGTAGTAATAGTAGTAATAGTAGTAGTAATAGTAGTAGTAGTAATAGTAGTAGTAGTAATAGTAATTAGTAGTAGTAGTAGTAGTAGTAGTATTACTATTACTACTATTATTATTATTAGCAGTAGCAGAAATGTTTGATTCTTTGCTGTGTTCAAGAGTAAACACATGATGTCACCGCCCAATACCTGTCCGAATAGCCATTCCAATATGCAGTCATGAATGGGTTTACATTATTTATACTGTAGTTTAATAGCAAATAATGAACAAACAAAACACTCATCACACTGGTGGGAGGGCTGGCTGCCAGTTGGGGGGGTCGGAGGGAGGGTAGTAGCGACTCGCAGTGGTGGAGGATATGGTGGAGGCAGTGGTATTTAATAACATACATGTTATTAAACTATTTAATAACATACATGTTATTAAACTATTTAATAACATACATGTTATTAAACCATAACATGTATGTATTTAGTACAATTTACGACGTTTTCATGTATTTTATGATTGTTCATGGTTCAACAAGTTAAGGAAGAAGTATTGTATTATATTTCCCTACAATATATTGGGGCACCAAACATCTGCGATTTTTCAACATTCGCGAGGCTCTTGATCCCCTAACCCTCGCGAATGTTGAGGGAGACCTGTATATGAGAGTTGTTTTTATTGAACCCTTTATACATGAACAGTATGTATATACTGATGCATATATAGTGGGCAGTTATACTCCATAGTACAGGCATTATGAAGTATATGTATACTCTGTATATGCAAAAATACCACAGTGAAAAATTATCAGATTACAGACACCTGAGTGCTTTCTTGCATTGACATATACACACACAGTTCCAAAAGGAATTAAATGTTTGTGTAAAAATGCATGAAAATGCTCAGGTATTTCGAGTTTGTTAATTTATTCACTCTGGTATTTTTTCATGTTTTTTTTTTTTGTCATGCATTTATAACTGTGATTTTTTTTCCCACTTGTGTGTACATATTTTATCAGCACCTACAAATTCACCATGGTTCCTGGGTCTGTCACAAATTAGTTGACTGTGGTTTACCTTAGTTAAAAATTAATGAGGATTGAAAAGAGGGATTCTAACCCCCTCCCCCACCTATTATCCTAAACTAAAATTATTAAACAATTGTTTTTTTAACACACTGGCTGTCTCCCATGGAGAAAGAGTGACCCGGAAAAGAAACACTGTCACCATCATTCACAGTATCGTTGTCTTGCCAGAGGCGTACTGACACGACAGTTTAGGTGTTATTCCAAACAGCAAATATCCCAAACCCCTCCTCTAGAGTGCAGGCGTTGTACTTCCCACCTCCAGGACTCAAGTTTGGCTAACTGGTTTCCCTGAATCCCTTCACGAAATATCACCTTGCTCACACTCCAACAGTTCATCAAATCCCAAAAGCCATTGATCTTCACTCCTCATATCTAACGTGTTCATACGTGCCTGCTGTAAAATTAGGGGCATCTAG